>NC_134483.1:134251770-134373065 GCF_040206685.1 Ascaphus truei | reverse complement strand
TAGAGAGAGAGAGAGGGGGGAGGGAAGAGAGAGAGAGGGGGGAAGAGGGAGAAGGGAGGGGGGAGAAGAGGGGGGGAGAAGAGAGGGGGGAGGGAGAAGAGAGGGGGGAAGCGAGAGGGGGGGGGAGAAGAGAGGGGAAAGAGAGAGAGGGGGAAAGAGAGAGAGGGGGAAAGAGAGAGAGAGAGGGGGGAAAGAGAGAGGGGGGAAAGAGAGAGGGGTAAAGGAGAGAGAGGGTGTAAAGGAGAGAGAGGGTGTAAAGAGGAGAGAGGGGGGGGAAGAGAGAGAGGGGGGGGAAGAGAGAGAGGGTGTAAAGGAGAGAGAGGGTGTAAAGGAGAGAGAGAGGGGGGGAAAGAGAGAGAGGGGGGAAAGAGAGAGAGGGGGGAAGAGAGAATGTGTAAAGGAGAGAGGGTGTAAAGGAGAGAGGGTGTAAAGGAGAGAGAGGGTGTAAAGGAGAGAGAGGGTGTAAAGGAGAGAGAGGGTGTAAAGGAGAGAGAGAGAGAGAGAGAGAGGGGGGAAAGAGAGAGAGGGGGGGAAAGAGAGAGAGGGGGAAGAGAGAAGGTGTAAAGGAGAGAGAGGGTGTAAAGGAGAGAGAGAGGGTGTAAAGGAGAGAGAGGGTGTAAAGGAGAGAGAGGGGGAAGGCAAAGATACCGAGAGATATTGGAAGAGAGGATCAGAGTGTGCCTGCTGCCTACAGGTTGTCCTGGAGGATTGAGGGGTCCTGTTAGAAACTTGTAGAGATGGGGCCTGCCGAGCTGCCTACTGAAAGGTGCCTACTGAGGTGCCTGTCAGGGGAACCTCCCAGCTGACCCCTGGGATAAGCTACAGCACAACATATATGAATTCATAATTTTGCTAATGGTTCCCTAAGGGGGCGGCCCCAGTCACTTCTACAGCACACGCTGTGCATTCAAGCTCCGCCCCCCCCAGTCAGGCCGGTCCCAGTTCCTACCTTGTCGCGCACCTTTCCCCAGCGGTGCGCGACAGGTTTTCAGGCAGGCAGGGGAATTTAAGAGCAAAACGTGATATATCAAAAGTGGCGCTCTATTATAAGCTTTAAACACGTGTTAATCCAATATTAACATATAAACCTTAAATTGAATAAATATAAGTGATACAAACAAATCCTTGAATGCTGCTGTGACCCAGTGCAGGACTACTCTCTCAATCCCAGGTGAATATGGCGACGTGGTGATCAAAGGGAAGCGCAAACATGTGGAGATATAAAAAATAAAACTGATGGTGCAGTATTGTGACAAATAAATGCGTATTCTTCTTTGTTTGCGCTTCCCTTTGATCACCACGTCGCCATATTCACCAGGGAAATTTAAGAGCAAAGTTTGCGACGGAGGCGTGGCCACGCCCCCACCGGCGGTTCAGCCAATGAGGGCGAACCAGCCGCGGGACATCATGGCCACGCCCCCGCAAACCTACCACCATGCCCCCTCCCATCGCAAACGTTTTCTCTCCCCGCAGATCACAGTGTAGCGCTGTGCACGCGCCGCCCCCCCGCCGGGGAGCGTGCCACAGTGCTGACTGGGGACTCAGCCTAACTTTGCTGTAGTTCTGCAGTGTGAATCACACACACATGCACACACAGACCATGACCTTGGAGCATGCGAGGAAGTTCCCCCTCCCCCCAACTTATAGAAAAATAAATAAACACACAACGAAGTTCTGGACATACAAAGGCTGCGGCTTTATTTACACAAATAGTAACCACTACTAAGTGCAAACCATGCCAGCGTGCTCCCCCCTGAGCAAAGGCAGGTTGTACCCAAACCACGGCCTGCAAGACCCACCAAGCCGGCGCCCCACCGGCCCGGCCATTAAGCGAGACTGGGCCCCAGGGAAACGTGCACAAATAAACCCTGCCCACTCGCTACCCCCAGCTACCACAGGGCTTTTCCGCACCGTAGAGACCTGCTGGCAAGTTTAACGTGCACTTGTCCCCCCAACGGCTCGCACCAAAGTGGCTATTTAATCTCCTTAAGTAGCCCCGTACCTCCAGACCCACAAGGACCCTTTCAATCCCCTCCTAACCCGTCTGGGCAAAATAACCTGCTGCTATTTGCTGAATCCACTCAGGGTGACTTATCACCCAGCCCCCTACCCCATCCCCACCCCCACCGCATCTGAATCTGAGATAAATCATTCTTCATTGACCTAACTAAATCCAATTATGTTACCGACCCCACATCACTGCCCATGATGTGCATACACACAGACACCTGCATACACACACATACACACACACACACACACACATTCCTGCATATACATACACAAAGGGCCACTGACAGGGGGAGAGCCAGGCCAAGTGTCCCGGGCTCAGTGGCTGCCGGCCCTTTCTTTGCCACCGCCCCACGTCGAGATTCTGACGTCTGTGGCACCGGGCCTCTATGACGTCGGCACGCGCCAGAAGCAAGCTGGGCGCAGTGTTGGTGAGGGAGGCCCAGAGGCCCGCAGCCCGGGGGCCCCGAGAAGACAGGCAACGGGGCCTACCCTGAGGCCTGAGACCACCCCCAAGGTGGGTAAGTTTGTATTTATTTATGTTTTCTATTTGGATGCATTTGGAGTGTGTGTGTGTGGGGGGGGGGGGGGGTATTATACGTATTTGGAGGTGGGGTGGGGATTTTTTGTATGTATTTGGGGTGGGTGGGTTTGTTATGTATTTGGGGGTGGGCGGGTTTGGTATGTATTTGGGGGTGGGCGGGTTTGGTATGTATTTGGGGGTGGGCGGGTTTGGTATGTATTTGGGGGTGGGCGGGTTTGGTATGTATTTGGGGGTGGGCGGGGTTTGGTATGTATTTGGGGGTGGGCGGGTTTGGTATGTATTTGGGGTGGGTGGGTTTGGTATGTATTTGGGGGTGGGCGGGTTTGGTATGTATTTGGGGGTGGGCGGGTTTGGTATGTATTTGGGGGTGGGCGGGTTTGGTATGTATTTGAGGGAGGGGGTTTGGTATGTATTTGGGGGTGGGCGGGTTTGGTATGTATTTGGGGGTGGGTGGGTTTGGTATGTATTTGGAGGAGGGGGGTTTGGTATGTATTTGGGGGAGGGGGGTTTGGTATGGATTTGGAGGTGGAGGGTTGTATGTAGATGGCTGTTTTTTTTAATATGTATTTGGAGGAGGGGTTCTATGTATTTGAGGGGAGGAGGGGGTAATTTTTTAGTATGTATTTTGTAGGGGGGATTGTGTGTGTGGGGGCAGGTTGGGAGGGGGGAGGGAATGAATGTGAGAAGGGATTGAGTGGCAGTGGGGTAATTGATGGAGGGGGTAGAGTGAGAGGAGAGAGGAGGTGTAAGAGTGAGACAGAGGGGAGAGAAATACATGGGAGGGGGAGGGAAATAGATAGCTGTCTGTCTGTCTGTGTCTGTCTGTGTCTGTCTGTGTCTGTCTGTGTCTGCGTCTGTCTCTGTCTCTGTCTGTCTCTCTCCCCCACACTTTTGCTTAAGCTCACCTAGGGTGTTTCAACTAACTCCTGATTGCAAGGAGTTTAAAAGGAGTCTCCCTGAAATAATCTGTAGCCCTTGTACACCCCCCAAGGGAGATCAGGAGGGCTGAGTGCTCCACGGTATTGTGGGGAGAGAAGGACAGGTTTACAGGTTACCTTGGTCTCGGGTGCAGCGCCTCCAGTCAGCATGGGTCCTTGGTGTGGAAGGAGAGTTCATACTGACACCTTGTTCTTTTAGCAGCCAGACAGTGAAACAAACTTGTGATGGTACAACTGAGTCTTTATTCTTTTCATCAACAGTCAGCCAAACAATACATCCCTCCTTCAGAGTATTGTTCATGATAGTCTCAAGATATATTTCTACCCTTCCTTCCACTCCTCAGGGGGAGGGAAAGTCTCAGAAACAACCCTCAGGAGATGTTTGTAACCCTGCCCCATAACAGAGCAGGCCGAATACTGATAGGTCATCATATACTATAGATGAACCAATCAGTATCCTTCCCTCAGGCTGACACTTTCTGGTTGTTACTAAGGCCCGCCCTTGGATACATCTAATGTAGTGTGTGTGTGTGTGTGTCACTGGTTCTGTGTGTGTGTGTGTGTGTGTGTGTGTGTGTGTGTGTGTGTGTGTGTGTGTGTGTGTGTGTGTGTGTGTGTGTGTGTGTGTGTGTGTGTGTGTGTGTGTGTGTGTGTGTGTTTGTGTCACTGGTTCTGTGTGTGTGTGTGTGTGTGTGTTTGTGTCACTGGTTCTGTGTGTGTGTGTCACTGGTTCTGTGTGTGTGTTTGTGTGTGTCACTGGTTCTGTGTGTGTGTCACTGGTTCTGTGTGTGTGTGTGTCACTGGTTCTGTGTGTGTGTGTGTCACTAGTTCTGTGTGTGTGTGTGTGTGTGTCAGTGGCTCTGTGTGTGCGTGTGTGGGTCAGTGGCTCTGTGTGTGCGTGTGTGTCAGTGACTCTGTGTGTGCGTGTGTGGGTCAGTGGCTCTGTGTGTGCGCGTGTGGGTCAGTGGCTCTGTGTATGTGTGGGTCAGTGGCTCTGTGTGTAGGTCAGTGGCTGTGTGTGTGTCACTGGTTCTGTGTGTGTCGGTGGCTCTGTGCGTGTGTGTCAGTGGCTCTGTGTGTGTGTGTCAGTGGCTCTGTGCGTGTGTCAGTGGCTCTGTGTGTGCGTGTGTGGGTCAGTGGCTCTGTGTGTGCGTGTGTGGGTCAGTGGCTCTGTGTGTGTGGGTGGGTCAGTGGCTCTGTGTGTGGGTGGGTCAGTGGCTTTGTGTGTGGGTCAGTGGCTCTGTATGTGGGTGTGTGGGTCAGTGGCTCTGTGTGTGTGTGTGGGTTAGTGGCTCTGTGTGTAGGTCAGTGTGTGTGTGTGTGTGTGTGTGTGTGTGTGTGTGTGTGTGTGTGTGCGTGCGTGTGTGTGTGTGTGTGTGTGTGTGTGTGTGTGTGTGTCAGTGGCTCTGTGTGTAGGTCAGTGACTCTGTGTGTCAGTGGCTGTGTGTGGAGATAACATTTTTTAGATCTATTTATTATATATTTATATTGCCTTTGGCTGTGTCCTCCCCTCCATATTCCGTCAACATAGCTGCGCGACGTCACGTAATGCGGCATCAAGTTGACATGACAACGCATTATGGCGCCGAGGCATTACGTGATGCCACATTGTCATGGCAACATGTCACCGCCTGACGTCAGTGTCTCGTTGTCATAGCAACGGGGGGCGTCACGTGATGTAATTTGTTTAATAAATAATTTTTGAATGTGTCCCGGTTTTTCATTTTGAAAATCTGGTCATCCTAATTACAGCACACAGTACTGTACATCTGTATTGTTTCAACTGGAAATTAGCCTAGCTAACCAATTAGATAGTCGGGCCTGTTCCTCCCTAATGTGGAGTAGGCTTTTCTGTTGCATTGGATTCTTAGATACAAGTATGTACCGTGTGTGGACACTTTACTGATCCTACCACAATACCCATACACAGACCCTTGCCCCTAGACTCCCGTGCACGAAGAGACCTGCATTAATAACCTGATAAAATTCTTAATGGAATCTCAAAAATAATTCACTACAGTTTGCTAATCATCTGTACATGTGTTAAAGGTTGTAAGGAATCCGCTCCTCGGTTTAATGTTTGCCTTAACTTGCAGACTGTGCAATCCTGGAACACTTTCCCGGATATTTACTGCAGCCTGGATTCACTCACCAAAGCAATACTGCCACACGCCCCTTCTGCCATTGGTTCTCTGACCTTTAAGTGTTGCCTTCCCATAATGCCCCCTGCCTAGCATAGTCCTTCCTGGATGTCTCTGTGTTCTGCCATAAGCCTTGTCTTGTCTGTCTCCTTGGTTCCTGAGACCGGCTGCTAGTGTCACGCAGCGGTCTGTTCCTGTGCTGAAGCGGAGTACTCTCCTTGTTGTCTTCAGCTCCCTGGTTCCTGTGACCGGCTGCTAGTCTCATGCAGCGGTCAGTTCCTGTTTCCTGTGCTGAAGCTGAGTACTCTCCTTGTTACTTCAGCTCCTTGTTTCCTGTAACCGGCTGCTATATTCATGCAGCGGTCTGTTCCTGGTTTCCTGCACTGAAGCGGAGGTTTCCCTGAGTATCTTCAGCTTCCTGGTTCCTGGGGCCTACTCTTTCCCTAATCTAGAGAGGCCGTGTCCTGGTTCCTGCGCTGAATCGGAGGATTCCCCAGCCCGCTCAGGACTCTTGCGCTGAAGCACTGGTTTACCAGTGCAGCTAGGCGGTGTGCTACTCTGGTCTGTCTACCACCTCCTGAGACCAGTACCATGGGCCATGGTCGCCGCACGCGCAGAGGCCACTCCCGCACTCCTAAGCTGAAGCGGGGCTCTCCTGACTACCTGTTGCCGAACTCCTGCTTGAACAACGTTTACCCTGATGTCTCCAGTCCTGACCCTGGCGTGTCCACCGACGATGCTGTCTTCTCCTATCCTGATCCTGCTACGTACGACTACGAACTGCGCAATCCGGATCAGCCTGCGCGGTCTCAGGTCGGTGCTTTTACAACCCCACCTCAGCCACGCGGTCCGACCCAGGTTTGTGGCGAGCACAGTCGTGACAGTATGCTCGGCCCCACAAACTCGGACCGCCCTGTGGTGAGGGTTGGTATGTTTCTGTCTGAAATCCTGTCCCGGCCTGTAGACCAGTCCCAGTTTGAAAACCAGTATCTGTGCGAAATACTACCCCTGATTGAAGATCAGATTATGTATGAAGGTTTAACCCCGTTGCAAAGACAATGCCGTAACGATCTCATTAGTAAGGCTTATTGCCTCAAGGACTTAAAACAGTCTCTGGCCGATTGTGTTTGCTCCTCTGGTTCCCCTTTAACCTGGGATAATGTGCACCCTATCAAACTTGCCATCGCCCGAAATGCACTCCTTGCCTTGGCCTTATCATTGGACATTCACCTAGTACAACAGGACCCTCTCTTCATGGTGGTTCATGCTCAAGACACACTCCGTGTACTTTCCCTGACTTTGGACATTTGCATAAAGGAACAGGACCCTCTCCTCGCCAGCTACGCTGCCGCTTGGCAGTCCACCTGTGCTGCCAGTCCTGTCGCTAAACCTGGGGACGTATCTCCCTCTCCAGGAAATGACCAAACTGACCCACTATCACTGCCCCCTAACATAGATGCTGCCACGGTCCCTAGCCCTGATGGTACACCCGGGTACTCTGACACCAATGATATGTCTACGTTAACCCCTGCTGATCAGTCCTGTGAGGTTCCCCTGGAATATACGTATATTTCTCTAGCCAACACTAAGGCTCTAGTATCCGAGAACAAGTCCCTTTTTCCCTCTATTCCTAACTCTGAATCTCCCTTTTCAGCCCTCGAAGTTTTTCCTGCTTTAACCCCTGCTAGGCAGTTCTGCATGCCTTCCCTGTCAGGGAACAAATCCCTCCTACCTCCACGTACTCAGCTTCAATTTCTAAGTTCTGTTCCCAGGGTCATTCCTGTATTAAACCCTGTGGGGCAGCTCTCTGAGTCCCCTTTTGTAACCCCCTGTTCTCCGCCAGCCATGGTCACGTCCCTAGCTCCAGAGGAAGAATCCCTTGTCTCACCTATTACAGAGGAAAAACTCTCTATGTTCTACTCTCTGGTACTGTCTGCATTAACTCCTGTAAATTCTTGCTGCCTCCACGCTAATGCCTTCGTTCTAGCCTCAGAGAATGTGTCCCCAAGTCCTATAGCAGAGGTTGCATTAAATGACTTCCCCAAGGTTGCTGAATCCTTAGTTAGTTTTTGCTATAAAACCCCTGCTTCAGCTCAGGTTTCAGCTGCTGTGCCCCCTGAAACTTCGTCTAAAGTTCTGATTCCAGTTAAATGTATTCAGTTACCAAGTTTTTCCCTAAGCTTGGTCGCAGAGTTCCCATTTCCAGGTACTTCGCTGAACCAGTCTGTCACCCAGAGAGCGATGATCCCTGCTTCAGCACATAGTCCCCACGTCGTGGAATCTGCAGTCATTTCTGGTTTCCCAGACACTCCTTACCAAATACCCACTTCAGAGACCAGTACAGTAATGATTACCCCCCGTGTACTGTCTGTGTTCTCCCCTTCTCAAAGCTTAGGGTTAAAACCGTACAGTGGTCAGTATGCCCCTCCTGGGGTTCATGTTGTGTTCCCAGGAATGTTTGCTGACACACTGTTTTCACTTAAAAGCGACGCTTTTTCATATGTGCTAGCTAGAAGCCTGCACACAGTTTCCCCTCTCTCTGAAATTTGCCTTGCCGGCCCTGATACTCGGAGAGGTAAAAACCTCCCTTCAGATTCAGAATCTCTTTCTATAGAGGTCGTCCTTGCTGTTAGTTCCCCTGATTTCTCTGCCCATGCAAACCCTCCAGGGATCAGCATATCGGTTGTTACCCCCTTAGTACAGTCTGAGACCACCCTGCTTATATTACAAGTCCTGGTGTTTAAATCTGAGCTATTTAGTTTTACTGCTCTTGCTAAACCTCAGTCCCTCAGCACTGCAGCTAAACGTGCTCCAGCAACCGTTGGGTTACTCGGGGAAAAAATTAAAATTCCTGTCCTAAAGGGTACTTTCTCACACATGTCCAGCAAACATAGAACCTCAGTGATTGATTCTAAGTCACTTATCACTATATCTGATGTTCTCACTAGTCAAACCCTGACACCCTCACCACTGGCTAGGAGTCCCGTTATCAGAATTTTTGCACTAGTAAACACGCCTAAATCTGTTTTTGTCATGACAAGCACCCCTGTTGTTAGGGCCCTTGCAGTTTTGGATAAGACTCCTTTTACTTCAAAGGTTTCTGCTATTAAGAGTTTCCACGGTTCCAACTTACCGCTTATTGTCTCTTTAACTCCCATCATTACTCTCCCATTACCAGTAACTGATTCCCAGGCACCAGCTCCTGACGCTAGTTCTCCTATCGGTACCCCTGCTTTGCGAGATGTTTCTGTTATGAATTCCGAGCCTCCAGCTCCGGAGTCAATTCCTTTACTCGCTGCTGTTTTTGTAGTCTCTCAGGTCCCTGTCACTGAAGTACAGACTTCAGCTTCTGAGGTTAGCTCTCCTCCCTCCGCTACCCTTGCTCTGCCTGATTCTCAAGTTTCTGATATTAGAGCCCCAAAGCCTATTCCTACTCCCCAGACAATACTATCTCCCACTGAGGGTTCCCCAGTATTTGAGAGCTCCACTGCTGAGTGCTTCTCTGCCTCTGTGAAACGATGTTTTTCCCCCTCGGAACCTTCTGTTGCCCCTGTTATTTCCTTTGAGTTGGAAATACTCTGTACGTATACCAAGATTTCGGTCTCTATGTCTGGTTTACTGCTTGCCTTGTCACCTTCCATACCAATACCGGGAAATGCTCCCACCCACCCTATACCCTCGCTAACCACTACCTGGGAGACCTCTGGAGGAGAAGTCCCTCTCAAATTCCTACATGCAGAGGTCAGCCAAGATTTTGTCTGTCCCGAAGGTCGCCTGGGTATATTCGATCAACTATCAAGGCCGCTTATCCTAAATTCTGGTCCCATTACTAAAGACTGGGCTCCCAGTGGGGGCTCTTCTGCCGTTTCTGCTCCGGAACCCTCTGGTTCTTCACAGCCTTGGATTCCCAAGCCATTTCGCGGGGCGAGCCAGGTACCAATGATATCTCTACCACCACTTTCATATCCTAGAACAGTACTCACCAAGGAACTGCTCGTTTACGGATACCCTTTCCGCTTAAAAAACTTTAGGAACAACTCGATGTCCCCGAGACCCATGGATGGCCCTATCTGGCCGCAGTTCTCTCCGGGGAGTGGGGGTACACAAAGGAGTGACCACGAGTCTCTGAACCATGACTCCAACACCAATCCTAGACGGTTCTGGAACAACTCCTGGTCCCCCAACTCTATAAGTGGTCTTGTTCGCCCGGAGGTCTCACGTGAAGAGGGGGGTACTGTAAGGAATCCGCTCCTCGGTTTAATGTTTGCCTTAACTTGCAGACCTGTGCAGTCCTGGAACACTTTCCCGGATATTTACTGCAGCCTGGATTCACTCACCAAAGCAATACTGCCACACGCCCCTTCTGCCATTGGTTCTCTGACCTTTAAGTGTTGCCTTCCCCATAATGCCCCCTGCCGAGCATAGTCCTTCCTGGATGTCTCTGTGTTCTGCCATAAGCCTTGTCTTGTCTGTCTCCTTGGTTCCTGAGACCGGCTGCTAGTGTCACGCAGCGGTCTGTTCCTGTGCTGAAGCTGAATACTCTCCTTGTTACTTCAGCTCCTTGTTTCCTGTGACCGGCTGCTATATTCATGCAGCGGTCTGTTCCTGGTTTCCTGCACTGAAGCGGAGGTTTCCCTGAGTATCTTCAGCTTCCTGGTTCCTGGGGCCTACTCTTTCCCTAATCTAGAGAGGCCGTGTCCTGGTTCCTGCGCTGAATCGGAGGATTCCCCAGCCCGCTCAGGACTCTTGCGCTGAAGCACTGGTTTACCAGTGCAGCTAGGCGGTGTGCTACTCTGGTCTGTCTACCACCTCCTGAGACCAGTACCATGGGCCATGGTCGCCGCACGCGCAGAGGCCACTCCCGCACTCCTAAGCTGAAGCGGGGCTCTCCTGACTACCTGTTGCCGAACTCCTGCTTGAACAACGTTTACCCTGATGTCTCCAGTCCTGACCCTGGCGTGTCCACCGACGATGCTGTCTTCTCCTATCCTGATCCTGCTACGTACGACTACGAACTGCGCAATCCGGATCAGCCTGCGCGGTCTCAGGTCGGTGCTTTTACAACCCCACCTCAGCCACGCGGTCCGACCCAGGTTTGTGGCTAGCACAGACGTGACAAAGGTATAGTCACTCACGTTACAATTACATACACCTCATAGCACAAACATTTGTTAGGTAAAATTTCGGGTTTTAAAAAATAAAATGTACAGTATAATTTAATTTTTTTTCTGAGTCACATTTAAGATGGATAATTTAATCACTGTTTGGTTCAGCTTAAGTGACCATTTTTGAAACACAAGCAGGGGGAGTCAACACGACATAAGCATTTAATCCAGCATGCTGGAGTATGAGAATTGTCTATACAGTGAATCCGGACAGGGCAGTGTCAGGCCTTCTAATCACAGTGACATTCAGTACAGTATATGTTTATGATATCAGCATGGATTGCAATAGTGTCAAACTGTATGATAGTTACTGAGGAAAATAATCTAACAGCCATTTGTACAGTAATCAATCTTCAACATGCCATGTAACATTGTGTGGGTGTGCATAAACAGGTAGCATGGTTTAAACTGGGTGTGCCATCGACAAAGCGATAAGTTAGTTGATAGAAAAAGTTCACTTTGCAGACTACAATTTCTTGCGGGCATTGCTTTTCTTTTACAAAGGAGCCAGTATTTGCAAGTCGTTGGAATATTCCATTTTCCCACGTCCAGTAAGACCATGTTACAATAAGAATATAATGAAGCTTTTGCATTGGGTAGCTGGGTGGTCGGTTTCAGTGGTAAATTTCAGCAGGCTTTGTGTTCCTGGTTCGCACATTCAGCTTCCCAGTGGGCCATAAATAAAAGGTAATGTTTTAATATATATAATACCTTCATCCTGGTATTTAAAATAAAACTTTAACTTTTTTTTTTTTTTTTAGGAATAGAGGAGCTACATAATAGAGATGAATCTTCTGAGTGTAACAGTGTTTTGGACATGTCATAACACTTTGGTTAGCATGTCTACTTTTTATTGATACTCTTAAATACTTGTTAATCCTAAGAAGAGTATGTATATAAAAATGACAAATGGGTATAATGATGAAGTTATATTGCACCTGTTTGCATCAATATCCAGGTGCTTTGCACCAAATTTGCTCTCAGTGAGTGATTTAGGGATTGGTTTCGAAGCGGTTCCTTTGAAATATATTATGAATTGATGTATGAAAGTTTATCTTAAAATGGTGCAGTTATTGTTCTTTGCATTAACTTTCATTCTTGTCTCATCAGATATTACAAATCTTCTTGCATATTTAGCAAGCTGCGGATATCTGCGCCTTTCAGTGGTGCAATAATAAACAAAAATAGGCAACACAGTGTAGTGAAAAGACTGTGAAATATTGTTTAATGCAATCAACGTTTTGGTTCGCATCTTTATAACAGTAGACACAGGTCTATTTATTAAACTGCGACGGTGCTGGAGTTGTGTGTTCGTCTAACTAGCCATCAGTCAAACCAATCTGTAGATGATTATCAATGCAGCTTTTAAATGTAATATTTTGAACACACATTTGCACCTTTCTTCAATTTTCCTAAACCCGCGAATATTCATTTGCACGTCTTTTGCTTACAAATCCATGCAAAGGCATGGAAATCCTTCTAAAGTCTTTAGTTCGCTTACTTAAGCCAAAATATTTTTATTATTTCTTTCACAAACTAAACCAAACAAAGAAGATAATAGGTCAAAATTCCCTTCAATTGCATGTTACTCCACTATGCTTTAAAGCGGTCATATTTGTGCTGAAGGAGAGATCAGGTTTGTTCTAATGAATGGGGGAAAAAATATTCTCCCGCCCAGGGAGGATGTCTTTATAGCATATTAATTAGGTGATATACTGTAGTGCAAAATATTTCCCTGACCTCTACTGTGTAAAAACATTGGGGTAGATCCTCAGTGCGTTACATAAAAATGACAACATTACAGTAAAAATGTATCTAATGTGTATCACAAAGGGGATATGTTGGATATAACATATGCAGAAAAATGTCCGTGCATCTTGGTAATTATCCAAAGTATACTTGTGTCATTAATTATATAATTTAAACAAAATCACCTTGTGTTTCAAACATTGGTCTCTGAGCCTGGGAACTTCAGTGTGAGTGCAAACCAGGTTTGTTAGTTTGTACATTTTCATGAATGGCGGCAGCTCCCTCCATTTCCGGCAAATGGGGCCTACTCGCATAATGTGATCGCGTGACGCAGACGTGCCGGAGGTCCAGTGGAATTTTGGCACCACTGGACCCCTTGCACTGCAAAGGAGAACATGCATGCTAACATTTCTCCCTGGCAATTTGGGAGATTTTGGTCCACTACCAAAGACCCTACCGACTCTGCTCTAAGATATTCTCCTACCCACTCTCTCCATTATAGCACATTATAGGTAAACACAGGGGAGGAGGGGAGATGGGTGTTGATTCCACCTAAATCTTGGTATATTTCAGCAATATATTCGAGAGTAGGGGTCAGTAAATAGTATCTTGTGGAGCAAGGCGACTGGAGGTCTTGATAGAAAAACTATGAAACTAATATAGTTAATATTGCTTGGATAAAGATGCTTATGGATTGTTCATGATACAATATCAGTGCACATATTGAAACAGAATGTTAAACTTATTTGTGTACCCGCTTATGTGCATCACTATCCATAACTGAGATGAGCTTGCCAGTGATTAATTATTATAGGCTAAAGCTGTAAAATTCCGGGCATTATTGAAATCTCTGCTCTCTGATTGGTTAAAATTTCGGGCATTATTCATTCAGGAATTTTTGGCAGCTTGCCTAGTGTTTATTTCTAGCCAATCAGCTTTTCCTTTTTTCAGAACAGCTGAGACAGGGCGATGGATTGGTCAGGAGGCAGGAACACCTCTCAGACAGGGCAGGGGATTGGTCAGTTTGCAGAAGCCAGGCAGTGACTCCTCCCCCTCCCTCCGTGTACAGAGTCGTTGAAGAGGGAGAGTGTATTTGTAACTGCAAAGTAAGTTTCTGTCTGCAGTTTGTTTGTAGCTGCAGTGTGTGGATGTGTGTGTGTAGCAGCAGCTTATGGGTGTGTAGAGCTGCTGTGTGTTTGTGTGGTGCTGTTGTGTTGCAGCAGCAGAGTTTGGATGTAGCTACAGAGTTTGTGTGTAGCAGCAGCAGTGTGTGTGTGTGTGTGTGTGTGTGGAGCTGTTCGTGTGTAGAGCTGCAGTGTGGTGTGTTTGTTTACGTGTACACAGAGGGGGCGGCTTTGTGTGGATATAGATAGCTGCAGTGTAAGTGTATATAGAGGTGCTTTCATGTATTTACCATTTTATTTTAATAAAAATAATCTATAGCCATAGCTAGTCCAGACTATCTTTCTACCTTCCTGCCACGTAAATTCTGATAGCTACAGACAGTGACGGGCTATCCAGTGGATTTATTCCCCCCCCTCCCCTCCCCTCATGTTGCCTCTCTGAGTGACAGGGGTGGAGGTGACCTGAGTCTGTGTACAGCCAATCATGGTGCAGACTCTGTGCCTTAGGGAGGAAGTGTTACAAATTGTATTCAGTGAAGCTCTTCCCCTCCTGGGGTAAGGAGTGGAGTTAAGCTCTTCTCCTCCTGGGGTAGGGAACTGCAGCCCAAGATCTGCACAGAGGACAATGCCTCAAGACTGCAAGAGGTCAGGCACCATTCAGAAATCTGGTACCTATCCTGACAAACCCATGCATATGCTGTAATACGAACTGCAGTGGCTGCACAAATAAAGAATCCTTTTTATATACTCCTGCCTAAGTAACAGTCTACTGGTAGGAGTTTGAGAGAAATCTGTCATGGTGGGGATTGTCTCCAGGAACCTTGGAGCCTATTGCGACTGGAGGCGCTGATGACACCAAGATAAGAACATGAGGATCACCAAAAGCCTGTCCTGTTTCCCCTTATCATTGCGGACGCTCATCTCTCCTGGACCCTCACAGGTAACAAGCACCACAACACCTGTAGCTTAGGCAAGATCTTCCAGAGGGGGAGGGAAGCAACGCTAAACATATAACTATTCCAAAGTGTCTATTATTTATGAAAAAAAGCCTACATTTAGCCTATAATACTAATAATCCCCTCAGAACAGGACTGCGGCTCAGGCCTTCAACTCTTCCAGCCAGAGCATTCTTAGCCAATAATGCATTGTTTTTCGGTGATTACTTAAGTAACAGTTCATGAGCTTATAACATGGCCATCTGTGACTATAGTACATCAATAGTTGTGCATGTATTTCTACAAACTAAAGATAGGCCTAATGGTCAACTGAGCTTCAACTATTGCAGTGTGGGGGTAGAATAGGCATGAGTTACACAACATATGTCTTCTGTACTTCTAATGGTGACAGAACCAAATGATATCTTGTGACGTCAAGAAACTGTACTGTGCCAGTAAACCACTTTGTGAATATCTAATTACATCAATTCTATATTAGTGATACCGAATATTGATTATTATATGATCAAGGCAGATGAACGTATTGTGACCAACTGTATGTACTGTACAACTTTGATAAGTATTGTTAATGTGACTAAGCCTGACCAACTCCATTTTGTTTCAATTAAGTGGCTGTCCATCTGGCTGTATTGTCCCACTGAAGCTTATTTAGAAACTCAGTCAGCACGCCTTCTTCTGGGAAGCAGGGAAGAGAAGGTGAATCCATCAATTACCAGGCGCTTAAGGTTGAAAGTGGTGTGATTTAACTATGTGCAACCCAGCAGCAGGGTGGCCTGGTGCAAGCTAATTTGGAGTTGTGACTAATACCCCAGAAAATTACCTGTGATTTTAAACTGATATAGGGATGGCCTTTAGCCTCTAGAATGCTACACTGTTTCTCCCCCCTCCCCCCCCCCCCCCATTTGTGCCAATGCTGGTACCGGGAATCAGAGGTGTTTGCACAGTGCACTACCTAATCACATCATTGTATCTACTCGTGTAGTATTATTTCACTTAAAGTATAGGTATAGGTATACACATCATAATAAAACATCTAAAAGACATTTACTGTAGCTGTATTGGTCTTTGGATAACACATTCTACAAGTAATAGATTCATTATATATTTAGTGGAGTATGTCGTGTAACCAGCGTTTAGTGCATTATTTCCCTTTCTGATTTCCTTCTCTTTGTCTACTTTTTTTTGTTTCAATTTTTTTATTGTTTTTCGACAAGTTTTAACGTACAACTGTTACAACTTCAAATTTTACAGCAAAATGAAATAATAAACTTTACATTACATCATAAATCGCATTTTGTTGTCTTCATTTCTTACATATGTAATTTTCGACTGTTGTATTTTACAGAACTTTTATTATTTTATTTTCATTTTTTACCACATATTGGGGAAGCGGCCGCTTCCAGGCAAGTCTCTCTCAGAGAGATTCAAGAATAGTAGAGAGAAAAGCAAGAAGGAAGAGGGTGGGGAGGGGGGAGAGAAGGGACCAGAGGGGTGGGGGGTAGGGGGGGGGGTCTTATTGTCTCCAGATTTATATGACCCAGTTATTCCTTCGCTAATTGTCTGGCCATACTGACCAAACCTTGTGGAATTTATCCACCTTTTGACCCAATTGTGCCGAGAGGAGTTCCATTAATCTTATATCTCTAATTTGTCTCAGTACTGTCTGCTTGGAAGGGGCGTTTATCTTTTTCCATGCTGCGGCAATCGAGCAGCGGGCCGCTGTGAGGACGTGACTTATCATTTTATTCTCATGGGGTTGTAGGCCCTCTATTGGTTTAGACAGTACCAGTGTCAGCGGGTCAACCTCTATCTCCACCCCCAGGAGTTCTTGTATCATTGTTTGTATCATGATCCAGAACCCCTGAATTTTTGGGCATTCCCACCAGATGTGAGCCATATCTCCTCTGTGCGCGCATCCTCTCCAGCATAAATCTGAGGATCCAGGGAAAATCTGGCTCAGCCTACTCGGGGTTAGGTACCAATGGAATAGAATTTTATATATGTTTTCTTTTATTGTGGTACAAATTGATGTTTGAGAAGCTGCTTCCCAAATATCCTCCCAGTCTTCCCTATCTATTTCTACGTTTAAATCTGCTGCCCATTTTAGCATATAGCTATGGTTATAGTGTGTAGCTTTAATCGCCAGTCCCAGATAGACCTCCGAAATCAGTCCTTTGCAGTAATAGCCTCATGAAATGGTAGAATCTTGCCTTTAGCTCCAAAAATCATGGGCTATTACCATATTTAGCTCTTTGTATTTCTCAAGTCACTTCGGAATACAGCCTGGGGGGAACTCTGGATTATTGAGTATAGGGGTCAATAGTGAGGGAGGAGAAGATGCTAACTCATACTTCCCCTTGTTTCTAGTCCATATCTTCCATGTACATCTCATTGCTCCCAGTTTTAATTTTTCTGCGAAGGTCTCTCCCCCCCTCTCAGTCCATAGCGTGGCCAGGAGAGAGAGAGGACTCGCATAGGCAGACTCAAGCCAGCAGCACATGGCTGGGTCATTGTTCCACATTATGACATGCTTTAGATGTGCTGCCAGATAGTATTTAATGATATCCGGGGCTCACAGACCTCCGCTTCCTTTTGGTGCTAGCAAGATTGATCTAGCGACCCTTGGTCTTTTATTTTTCCAAATAAATTGGAAGATCCTGTTTTGGATGTTTTTGAGTTCATTTAGTGGGATGTCTATTGGTAGAGTCTGGAAGTGATATAGACGTCTTGGTAGAATATTCGTTTTAACTGTGGCTATTCTTCCTAGCCAAGATATCTGATATTCGTTCTAGCTCTGGAGGTCTTTTTTAATCTTTTCAAATAGTGGGGGGTAATTATACTTGGTATAGTGTTTTATAGGAGCTAGATATCTGTATTTCCAGATATTTAATCCTTGTCGAGCTCCATTTGTAGTTAAAATTTATTTGTAGTAATTTTACTTCGGGGTTTGTCAGTGAAAGATTTAGTGCCTCCGACTTGTCTGTATTAATTTTGTAACCCGATCAATTTTGCCAAATTGATCCAATTGATTTTGCAGGTTTGGGAGGGAGGTCAAGGGGTTGGCCAGGGTTAGAATAATATCATCGGTAGAGAGTGATATTTTGTAATTTGTCTCTCCTATTTTTATTCCTTTAATATTTTTTTTGTCTCTAATTGTAGCTGCCAAAGGTTCTATGGAGAGGGCAAATAGGAGCGGAGATAAAGGGCATCCCTGACGAGTACCATTTTTAATTTGTATAGAGCTGAGTCTCCACCTGGGAGTTTCACGACTGCCGTGGGAGTTTTGTAGAGGGCTCTGACTCCCTCCAAAAACTGGCCATTGAATCCAAATTTAATCAATGTTTGGTCTAAGAAATCCCACCTTATTCTGTCAAATGCTTTTTCAGCATCCAGACTCAATAAGATAGCTTTCGTGTTTGAGAGGTGTACATGTTCGATAATGTTAATGATTTTCCTAGTATTATCAGAGGCCTGTCTTCCCGAGACAAACCCTACCTGATTTATATGTATTAAACTGGGCAGGATTGGGGTGAGTCTATTTGCTAGTATTTTACTAAAAAGTTTTAGGTCCGAATTAAGAAGGGCTATGGGGCGATAGTTACCACATTGTAGAGGGTCTCTCCCGTCCTTATGAATGATGGCAAGGTTTGCTTTGGACATAGATGTCGGAATGGCCTCTCCACCTAGAAACGAGTTAAATACATTGAGCAAATATGGGGTTAATATCATCTTAAATTTCTTATAATACTGATTTGAGAAGCCATCCGGGCCTGGCGTTTTAGTAGCTTTCAATTGGGTGATAGCATCTAATAGTTCTTCTTGGGTTATATCTTTATTTAGTTCTGAAGCATTCCCTTCTAACAGCTCAGGGAGCTTACATTTTTCTAGATATCTAGAGACGGCTTCTAAACCTGATGTTTGGTTCCTCGGGAAATTTAGGTTATACAGTTTACAATAGAAATCCGAAAACTCTTTTGCTATCTGCTTCTCATCAAATGTTTTTTCTCCAGCCTTGGTTCGGATAGCTGGAATGTAGAGAAGCAAGGAGCACAGCTGGGTTAAAAATCTGCAGGAAGGGTCCTGTAGAAAAAATGAAGGGCACAACTCCGTTCTAAAACTGAGGGTGGTTTATTGAATAAGTGCACAGGGACAGAAACACAGCCCACACACCGACATGTTTCGTCCCACGGGACTTTATCAAGGTGTATCACATAACCATACCTCCTTACCTTTAATAGCCCCAGTTCGCGCCAAAATCGTCCGATTGAGTACACTGCGCATGCGCGCCAGTGACGCGTCGCATCTCCGTAACACCGCCCCCCCTATGGCACAAGTCCTGGAGAGCAGAGACCACGTCACTGAGATGCGTCCGTTTCCACCCTGGAACGCATGCCAGCTGGGCTCCTATCCGATAGAGGCGGAAGGGGGTTAACAAATACATTTTTTTTACACAACAATTTTATTAGTTTTAAAAAAGAGAGACAAACACATTTAGCCCATAGCTGAACATTGCAAAAAACGCAGTGATAGTTCAGCCTAGGAGTACAATAAAAAAGAGAGAAGTGCTCACATTTGATAACCTATGATAAATAAAGAAAAAAAGAGGATGTTTTAGCAATCACAGAACTATAATTGGACTTCAATCATGTTGAATGGGACTATATTATAATCTCAGTATATAAGTACCTACAAAGAGTACCATAATATGATAACTTTACTACTATCAAGCCATATCTAATCCATAAATTTGAATTGTAATCTTGAAGTCCAAATATAGACTGATTTTATGTGATTGACTGTGTAAGGTAATTTTATATGGAAGAAAAACTTTATTTTATTATCAATACCTGGACCACCCTGTTCCCAAACATTTCACTAACTGCAGCAAAGGTGGATTAAAAAACTTTAAATTTCAAGGTATTGAGTCCATTCAGCTGTCACCCAGAGGGGGTGATAGAGTTAAGAAGCTTGACCAACGTGAGGCATTCTGGATCTTCACATTAAGAACCAGAGTGCCTCACGGCATGAATATCGATTGGGACCTCTCCCACTTTCTATAGTGGAGGAGGGTTTTTTATGATGCTAATATACATTGATCATTTGTTTAAATATTAATATATGTCTTGATGGTGGAATCCATGTTCCATGTCCTTCTGTACCATCTATATATGGGTCATGAATAAGAGAAAATCAACATGCAAAAATATATATTCTTTTAATTGATAATAAAATAAAGTTTTTCTTCCATATAAAATTACCTTACACAGTCAATCACATAAAATCAGTCTATATTTGGACTTCAAGATTACAATTCAAGTTTATGGATTAGATATGGCTTGATAGTAGTAAAGTTATCATATTATGGTACTCTTTGTAGGTACTTATATACTGAGATTATAATATAGTCCCATTCAACATGATTGAAGTCCAATTATAGTTCTGTGATTGCTAAAACATCCTCTTTTTTTTCTTTATCATAGGTTATCAAATGTGAGCACTTCTCTCTTTTTTATTGTACTCCTAGGCTGAACTATCACTGCGTTTTTTGCAATGTTCAGCTATGGGCTAAATGTGTTTGTCTCTTTTTTTTTAAACTAATAAAGTTGTTGTGTAAAAAAATGTAAAAAAAAATGTATTTGTTAACCCCCTTCCGCCTCTATCGGATAGGAGCCCAGCTGGCATGCGTTCCAGGGTGGAAACGGACGCATCTCAGTGACGTGGTCTCTGCTCTCCAGGACTTGTGCCAGAGGGGGGGCGGTGTCACGGAGATGCGACGCGTCACTGGCGCGCATGCGCAGTGTACTCAATCGGACGATTTTGGCGTGAACTGGGGCTATTAAAGGTAAGGAGGTATGGTTATGTGATACACCTTGATAAAGTCCCGTGGGACGAAACATGTCGGTGTGTGGGCTGTGTTTCTGTCCCTGTGCACTTATTCAATAAACCACCCTCAGTTTTAGAACGGAGTTGTGCCCTTCATTTTTTCTACAGGACCCTTCCTGCAGATTTTTAACCCAGCTGTGCTCTTTGCTTCTCTATTCTCATTCTGGTTCCTTCTATCAGGACTGCACGCAGTGGAACTTCGCCTGGATGGATTTCGTATTCCTATACACTTAATGGAAAGGTAATGGGCAGTAGCCCTCATTTATTGTTACCTTGGTCCCTATTTAGGGAAGTGTATATGTTAAGGGGGGTAAGCAGGGTAAACCATATCTGCGGTAGTCGTGCTGACTGACCGCTAGGTCCCATGTATATGTCCCCCCTTGACTCTGTATTACACAATGGTGGAATGATTTACTGAAGTTCCCATCTATCTATATGTTGATATACAGCTTGTGAGTCCATACACGTGTATGAGCATCAATCTCTACGTATACACATGTTGGTTCGGATAGCTGCAATTTGTGATTTGGTTCTTAGACCTCTCAATTTGGATGCTAGTAGCCGATCTGCTTTGTTTCCCTTATCGTAATACTTTTGTTTTGTCCACCTTAACGCTCTCTCCACCTCATCTAATTGGACCTGTTAAAGTTCAGATCTAGTTATGTCCAATAATTTGAATACTTTTTTAAAGGGATTGTTTTTATGTTTTTCTTCCAGGAGCTGTACATTCTCCGCCAATTCATTATATAGTTTTTGTTTAGCTTCTTTCTTATATGATGCTATGGAGATAATAGTTCCTCTTATTGTGGCCTTATGGGCTTCCCATAGCATAGCTGGTGACTCTACTGAGCCCTTATTCAGCGCAAAGTAATCTCTGAGTTTTTGTTTAATATCCTTTACTATATCTGCTTGGTTTAATAATGAGTCGTTTAATTTCCAGTTATACTGGGCAGTTTTAGAGAAGGGGAGAGAGAGTACCAGTGAGACAGGAGCATGGTCTGACCATGATATTGTTCCTATATCTGACTGGGAGGATGCTTGTAGAATGTCTTTGGTACCTAGGAAATAGTCAATCCTTGAGTAGGTCTGGTGTGGGGGCGAATAGAATGTGTAATCCCGCTGCCCCAGGTGCCTCGCCCTCCAAATGTCAGTTAGTGAGAATTCTTTTAGTATATTTCTAAATTCCTTGGCATTTTTTTCCGTGGCGCACGGATGTGGGGTACCTGTTACACTTGCTCTATCCTGTTCAGGAGTTGCTACCATGTTCATATCTCCTGCTAAGAGTAATGCAGTACTGGACTGAGCAGGCAGGCTCTCGCATAAATCTCTCAGAAATTTTGACAGGCCTTCATTTGGTGCGTAGATGTCAAATTTATTTTAACCCCTGAAAGAGAACCGTACAGGATTAAATATCTACCTTCTGGGTCCGCAACTTTTTTGTCTAAAATAAACGGGGTGTTGTGTTTGAAAAGTATTGCTACTCCTCTTTTTTTTTACTGAATATGAGGCGTAGTGTGCTTGTGGGAAAATTCTTGCAAACGTATTTGTGGGGGATGAGGTGTTGAAATGGGTCTCTTAGAGGAATAATATGCCTCCATTCGTTTTCTTAAGCTCTTGTAGGGCTAGTTTTCTCTTTACTACTGAGTTTACATTTAGAGACAATAGTTTTATGGATGTTTTACTGGCCATTTTTTCTCTTTTGAAAGAGGAGTATCTTGCACTCCCTCCACTTTCCCAAGGTGGAGGGGGATCCTATTCTCTTCCTTGCTGGGTTTTCCTATATACAACCTTTGCGAATAACGGTAACTCTCTAACCCTCTAAATCTTTCGGGTCTTACTTGGATGATGTTGACTAGGATGGGAGGGGAGAGGGGAACAAAGGGTGACATGGGTGGGAAAGGTGAGAGAACAAGCAGGAGGAAAAAGAAAAGGTGGGCTACAAACGAGCCCTAGAGTAGAGACCCCCACCATTCTAAGGGTGAGAGAGTTGGGCATAGAGCCCTCTGGAGACTTTTCAATGTGTCGTGGCAACCGTTGGGGCAAGCCCAGAGCCCTCTGATACGGCTAGGAAAATCAATCTGAACAATATGAAACATAACTTTTGACAACAAGTGATACCCTGTTTGGGCCTAGTGCAAACTCTTTGGTCCCGTAGGGCCTCTAAACCCTTGGTATCTATACCTGTACTTATCCCTTTCTCTTTACATAGGAGAGATCTGGATATACCACTTCCTCTGTTTGACCACAAGATGGTGCCAGAGGATCAGAAATGCTCAATCTGTTGAGAAAACACTGAAAAGTAGATTTCATCAACATAAAATATTTTGTATAGGTTTTCCTAGGGCAGAACTTCCCTATTTTAAGAATATAAACATTTTAACACTCTAACTTTAACCTTAAACCTTGCTTTGAACATAGTCAACCCGGACTTAAGTGTCCTTGTTCTCCCTGCTCTCCCTCCCTCCTCCCTGGCCATCTTCTCTCTTGTCCTCCTTTGGGAGTTTTTGCCTCTTTATCTAAGGCTCCCTGCTCACCGAGAGTCATAATGTCCCGAGACCTCACAGGACTCTGTTCTCTGAGGCTTGAGTGCTGACCCGAGAAGAGGGTTCTGCCTGATCTGGAACTAGGACAGGCTGAGGACTGTGTAAAGAAGTTCTTTAATTCTGCGGGTCAGAAGGTAAGAAGAAATAGATGCTGCTCAGCTGGTTTTCTTTACTCTTCTTGCGTTAGGTTCCCCTGGGAAGCTAAGCGTTGCGAGGTCCTTGGGGTTTTTGCCTGTTTTTGGCTGCTCTGTCCCTCCTCAGATCCGTCAGGCTCCGCTTCCTCTTCCTCTCCTTCTCTGTGCTGCAGACCCAGTCCCCTCAGGAATCGGGGACATCCTCCATGTAAGATACCGCATGGAACTTCCCTCCTCTCTGCACCACCAACTTGAAATGAAACCCCCACCTGTACCTCACTTTATGATTCCGCAGAGTCTGCGTCAGGGGTTTCATTTCCCTTCGTCTGTCCACTGTTGCCTTAGACAGGTCACTGTAGATTTCTAAGTGGGAGTTGTGGAACTGTATGGCCCCCTTTCTCTGCTGGCTGTGAGAATTTTTTCTTTTGGCGTGTAGGAGTGAAATCGGATTATTACGTCCCTGGCTCTTTTGGGGTCCTCCGAATTCTGGCCCAGGTTCCTGTGCGCACGAACCAGCTCTAACTGGTCCGGAGTAAACTCAGGGACCAGATTAGAGAAAAGTTCTTTCAGATAGGGCTGCAATTGGCTCGGCTCAACAGACTCTGGAATGTACCGCACACGGAGATTTTGTCGGCGGTCCCTATTCTCCTGTTCCTCCGCATTTTCTTTTCATCGTTTAGTCTATTTATTTCATCCTCCGCAAGAGAGTAAGACTGCTCAACATCCTCTACCTTTTTCTGGATAGTATCTGTTTTCTCTTTTAAGGTGTTTATTTCAGTCTTGAGCTCTGTAATAGCTCTGGCCAGATCCTCCTGAAACCCCGTACGCATTCTTATGAATAATTCTTCCAGATATGCTTTTGTTGCGTCTGGTAGCATGTTTTGTTCCTCCTCAGCGCTGCGTTTGGGTCTTTCTGGGGTGCCCGCCGGGCCGCGCGTCAGGCTTCCATTTTTGCTCATTTCAGCTCTAGCAGGGGGTTTGTTCGCCGGCTTGAAATAGCTACTCAGACTCTGCTGGGCAGGGTTTGTTGCCTTTCTGCTCATAGCCCGGGGGACTCCGCTATATCCCCCCTGCTTTTGGGTGAGATTCTCAGCCCAATTAATACTTTTATGAATAGTTCTTAGGCACCCCTTTGTCACTGGGGCCTCCACGTGGTGACCCTCCAAGATGGCTGCCCCCTCCCCCTTCACCACGCCACTGGGGCCTATGTATTCCTTCCCTGCTTTTCTTATGTCTCCTGCCGTCCTTGGGGGGGGGGTGGGGCCGGGGAGATGGGCTTGCATCCGGGGGAGCGTCGATCCGGTCTCTCCACTTGGCCTCCGGCGGTCGCAGTGGGTGATCCCCACACTCCACAGGGGGGTGGAGGTCCGTTCCCGAACACCGCCGACTCCTCTCTCCTCCCGACTCCTCGGGGCTTTCAGTGGCTCCCACCTCTCTTCTCCGGTCTCTCCGGCTTATATGCCGCGTGCTGCAGAGGGGCAGGGCGCGTGCAAGGGGCAGGGGCTCACCGGCAGTCTCCGACGCCGCTCTCCGGAACGCCGGAACCTGATACCAGTGTACCAGCACAACACCGGAGCCAACCGTCGGGGGTACACTGAGGTACACCTCCTTTTCCTGAAGGTTTATATACTTTTTTTACGCTATTCGTGCGGAGGGCTCGGGAGCTTCTCCCTCAAGCCGCCATTGCCATCGACGTCACCGGAAGTCTCTCCTCTCTGTCTACTTTTTTGTTACAGCTATAACAGTCCTATGGTGTTTATAGCCTACATAGTATTTCCACATTTTAGCTTACACTATATTTTCCCTTGCTTAATTACGGTAACTGCCATTTAACATTTCTTGTGCTTTTTAAATGATTTCGTCTTGAAGAATAAAATCTCTGCAAATACTCACTATGGTCTTTGGAAACCCCTGGTGACTCCTATGACCCATGTTGCATGGAACACAGGTTTAAAAAAACAAAACAAATAAACACTGTCAGAGCTTTAAGCACTGCAATTTGCACTGCAATTTTAAAGTACAGATTTCTAGAGCCTATTGGGTTATTTACTAAACTTGAGCAAAACCAGCTGCTGATTCACCAAAGAAAAGGAATCCAATTGAAAAGTTATTCTCTAAAGTCGCATGGCTGTAAAACCAATGAAAAAATATGCACGAGATGTATCAAATACAAAATTCCTATTGCTTTTATTGGCATTGAATTTTTTTCACAAGTGACATTTTTATCTGCGGTATGCTATAAGGTGGATGGTTTGTCACTTTTTTACCAACCATAACTTATTTAATGTGTGGCTGAAACCTATCAAAGTATCACTTTGCAAAGCCAGTATAAACATCCACACAGAGAGGAAACCCAAAAGGTTGAAACAGCTCTCTGTGAGTAGGTTTACTGGCTATGCATGTTGTTAACTTTAACTGTATAATGTGGCAGCCATAAGCTTATACTGTAAGGGGCCATGTAAAAATGGATTTGAAGCAAAAGGTGACACTGATCATCTGCATGACGTTTCCCAGAATCCCTAGCTGTAGTGGAAGCATGGGGAATGGCAGGGTTGCAGACCTGTCTGAGGCATGTGAATGTGCTCACAAGTGATATTTTCATTTGCACTAGTTTTGAAACGGTTTTATAATTTCGGAGATTTGGTAAATAATCCCCTTAGGGAAAAACTCAATTAACAAATCTGGCTTTGTACAGTCAATTACCACCTATTACTTAGTAGGCATTTCAAATGAAGACAACAGACGACAGAGAAGCCCAATGCTACATCCAACATGACAGAAACACACAGTAAAATACTTATATATTCTCTTGAAATAGGGTCATTTAGTATAACCCTATGGCCAAAGCGTTGTAAGCTTGTGAGCCACGACAAGGCAGACACCCGTTCGCAAGGCCCAACACTACCAGATAAAATACTAATATACCTCTATTAGGATTAAAATTCTCATTTAGGAGGGAGAAAGACCACAGTGGGTCTATAACCAGCAGAATTAAAGGACCTGAAACTAGGGAAGTGGGGAGGGGCGGGCTTAAAACCTGGGAAGGAGGAGCCACCAACCTCCAGCAGCTGAAACAGCTGAGAATAGGTTAACAAAACACAGAACCCCAGCAAGCTCTTTTTGGGAACCCCTGAGCCCCCACAAAGTATATGTATATAAGTGTCAAAATGGCGTGCTATTGAGCGTGGCATATGTATACAACAGTTGACAGAGAAGCCCAATGCTACATCCAACATGACAGAAACACACAGTAAAATACTTATATATTCTCTTGAAATAGGGTCATTTCGTTTAACCCTTTGGCCAAAGCGTTGTAAGCTTGCGAGCCACGACAAGGCAGACACCCGTTCGCAAGTCCTAACACTACCAGATAAAATACTAATATATCTCTATTTCAAATGAAGAGCCTACTATTGGAAACACAGAATCTGACATCGGATATGAACCAGTTTTACCCTTTCTATGAAAGTACTTCCACACATTTCCCATACGCTGCCTGTCCGAACACTTCTTTCTGTGAAATATTCTTCCCTCCTGTACCTTGTTAAAACCCTTGAAATATTTTAAAGTATTTACCACCACCTTCTATCCAAAGAGAGAGAGAAGATATGATAGGTTTCCATCTGAAAAATTGCAGCTACCCCTCTGCACCATTCTAAATGCACGTGGAGCAGCGCTTCAGAGACCTCAGAAAGGTTGTATTTATCTGTGGCCTTAAAGTCGGTAAGTAAATAGCACCCATTTTAATAGAAGTCACTGTTTGCTCAGAACAGTATTTCATGGTATACATATGTAGCCCTGGCAAGATTATGGGCTATATTTCTATCCTCCTCCTGCGCAGTAATCCCTGTTAAGGGCAGGTTTGCCAGGAGCTATCATGGGTTTTCCCCACCTCAAGCTCTTGCCCTGAAATGGTGAAGGTAGGTCACCTGACCATGTGTCCAATCAAGAGACACAGGGGCGGTGCCTGCTGAAACCATAAAGAGCAGTGCACTCCCTATTTAGTGGGTTCTAGAGGCTAGAGTTAGAGTGTGATTAGAGTGAGAGAGGAGCTAGATAGGTGGACCAAGTACCTCTCACCCTGCTTAGGGGGTGAGGGAAGAGCTAGCCCCACTCTGGGTGCCCCTGAGGCCCAGAGTGGAGGCAGGGACATCCTGAAGGAGTACAGCTGGCTGGCTGTATACTGTCTATGCCTGATTGTATGCTGCTGAGAGAAGCCAATAAAGAGCTGCTGCTAATTGAAAGAGACCTTGTGTGGAGACTGGAATCTCTCATCCCTGGGAGGGGATTCTGCAGTAGGGATTCCACCCCGTATCCCTGGGGCTTACTACAGATGGAGGTGCTGCACCATTGAAGGAGAACGAAGGCATCCACCCCAGAAACCTGTCCTGTTGTCCCCTGTAAGAAATCCAATTTAGCAATAATTATATTGTAATGAATGAATCTGTTATCAAAGGCAGAATGTTAAAGTATACAGTATAATAGTTTGGACTTTCCTTCATATGTGTCTGATATATATATTATCTGATTGTATGTTCAGTTATTGTTACATGTGAAGTATTCTAAGTAAAAGGTCACATCTATTCTGACAGACAGAATTGACCCAAAAAGTCAATTCGTGGCCTCAAGTTGTTGAACTAACTCCTAACTAAGTCCTAACTGGGAAAAATGCTGTCATAAGACTTTTCCATTCAGCAAGTTTGAAACTACTTATATGTTCAGAGGTAGTTCATATGACATCAGTAATGTAGGTGAATACCATGTTGGGATATAACATTTTAAAGGTTAAAATGGCTGACTGGGTGGGTCTTTATGGATAAATACTGCAGTGAGCTTAGTGAGTTTAGGAAGGAAGGCCAGAGGAAGAAAGACCAGGCCAGAGTGATAATACCATGAAGAGGAGAAAAGAAATGTTAATACCTGGAGAGAATATTAACAGAAAGAAGGTTACTATGTGCAACTATTCTTAAGAATATCAATCTATTTGAAACATCATCGTCATTTTTACTATTTTTGTATGTAAGTAATTATTTTCAAAATAAACGTTTTGTTTTTGTGTGCAAACGACAAGAATGCTGAATTCTGTTATGCTGACGTGAGTCTATAGAAAAAGCAAATTTAAGGACATTTAACATTCCCCATGTCATCGCCGGAGACTCAGGCTCTCCTGTTGCCAGCAGGTATGCACCACACTCAGACATGTAGCCAGACCTTGAGACACCCTAGGGTACCCGATATGAGATTGGGTGGGGGTACAGTACATGGGCTACACATACAACACAGATACATGGCCAGCTTTAAAAAGACTTCTCAATGTTGCTTAAAAAAAACAAACACTTACGGAGAGGACAACAGAGACACTGAACTAATTAGGTCTGCATGCCAATTCCTCAATCAATTAAAATGACTGTATTTTGTCAAAACTGTATTTTAAAAAAGGAGAGATTTTGCAGGTCTATATCTTCTTTTTTTTTTTTTATGGGGCCACATGACTCCAGAGGCATTTGACACATTCTTCAGGATTATACTTAATTATGCATAAAAAACCCAGATGTTTCAGAAAACCTAAAAGACCTTCATCAGGGTTTCATTGAAACAAATGATGAATGGGGAGAAAAACTTTTGTTTTTATGCAGCAAAGAAGGATTGTTTTATAGTTATTGTAAACTTGAGAAGCCTTGGTAAGTGAAAGTCCATATACTCCGACATCTTTGAAACTACTGTACAGCCAATATTTGTTTTTAGATTTACATTACAATGTGTATTCTAACAAATCACAACCCCAATAGAATATTAGATCAATAGGTTAAATGTGTAACCCAGTTTAGGAGAATTAAATTGAATGGACCTTCTTTCCCCTTACATTTTCTTCCCAACTACAAGAAGCAATAACGTCACACAGCAGATTGTACTTGGGCCCATATTTACCAGGTGGTGCTATTGCATTGGACTCTTGGAGAAAATATCCGCTGAGGTGGAGAGGTCGCAGTGCCCTGCAGGAACGGGCTGAGGCACAAGAGTACTAAAACGCAATTTATTGATCTCGTGGCATGAGTGGAGTAAACGGACAAAAAAACCTGACGCGTTTCGTACTATGCGCACTTTATTAAAAACTGGTGATGTATGTAATAATATTCTCCACAAGATTTCTCAACCATGAAGTGCTTCTTATACTGGAAACCGCACAAATATTATTCTACATAGGTTCTGCAGCACTGCTATTGGACACTTGTTCTATTTTTCTATTGCATAGGATAGGGGTGCGCAAAGTGGGGGGCGCGGACTTCACCTACCTTTCTTCGGTGCCACATCGCCATAGCAACGTGCGTCAAATGATGCCGCGGGGTCACGTGACCCGGCGCGTCATTTGACGCTGGATATTGGGTAAAGGGGGGGGCGCGAGCATAGGGTCTGGCGGGCAGGGGGTGGCGCAGCTCAGAAAGTTTACGCGCTCCTGGCATAGGACACCTGGCTCCAGAAGACGCCTTATAACCCATTGAAATGAATGGCCCATTAAGTGCTTTTTAATGTGCTGAAAGTGGTTTTACAGATTGGTACAGTATGGGCCTTAATCTTTTAACGTGCTGAAGACAAAGTACGGAAAGGATTATACAGAACAGCATCTAGAAACAGAGTCCAACGTTTTTATTGAAACAGCGAGTGCTTTAGTTCTCAGACAAAATATGGTGCTTCTGTAGATTAGATAAGAAACTTAAGTGTCCGTATCTTTATCACGAGAGACAGTAAGTCCAGTCCCAGCAGAGCATTTAAATATTTCCAGTTAAATACTACACCGCTAAACTGTCTAGTTGACTTTTAAACTTTTATAATTGCTTTCCCGATATTTTCTCCAATAAGCATTCCAATGAAACCTTTTGGCATGTTCTCAAAGCCATTGGTGATGTGCTCACTGTATTTCAGCTTGCCCTGAAAAAAATAAAAGTGGTCTATTAATACAGAAGGGCAAAGAGGTTGTGTGAAATAAGAACCTTCCATTCCAAAACACAAAACCTTTAACATGCAAGAAGCATTTGTAGAACCAAAAAGATACAAATGATTCAGCACCAAATACACATCAAGAATACCAGGCCAATTGTCAATCTCTAGGTGTTTCATTTTTTTTTTCCCCTCATTTGATGTTTTTCTGTACTATTTTATTTTTGGTAAAATGTCACAAAAGAGATTTGCCAAAATCTGAACCACATTTTAGAACCAAAAAAAGAGTTGAAGCCACTAGTGCGCCAACCTACTACATAACAATTCAACCCTCCCCTCCAACTTTCGCCCCCTTGCTCTTTCCATACTTCTCCAAATTCCTCAAGTGCATTGTTCACAACCAACTCTCCACACCCATTACCTCCTTCCTATTGTCCAGTCTGGCTTCCATCTCACTAGTGAAACCGTCCTCACCATCCACAATTCTCTCTCCCAAGTGTGCAACTCCAAATCTCCTCCATCCACATCGACCCCTCTTCAGCCTTTGGTACCGATCACCACACATCTCCACCCTCACAACCTTGCCCTCACTGACACCACCCTCTCATGGCTATCATCCTCTCTCCCACTGCTCTGACTCTCGCCTTCAACAAATCATCATCTTCTGCCACCAGCCTCCAAGTGGGCGTACCCCAAGGCTACATCCTTGGTCCTCTAATTTCCCTCTAGCCTTCCTCCCTCTTTGACCTCATCTACTCCCATGTATTCAATGTCTATTGTTTTGCAGATGACATCCAAATCTATTTCTCTTTCCCACTATTTCACCCAAACTTTCCACCCTCTCCCAACTCCATTGGCTACCTATTCAACAATGTTCCCTCCTCAAATTTCTCACCTTGGTCTACAAAGTCTCTCCATGGACTTGTTCCCCCTTACTTTTCATCTCTCTCTACACCCCTTACCATCCTGTTCACTTGCTGACTTCCAAAACCCTCTCTCCCCCCTCAACCCCCTGTGCCTCATCTCGATACAGATCATTTACCTTACTCACCCTCCTCTACTGAAACAATCTGCCCCTCCTTAAATATCTTCAGAAGCCATCTCAAAATATCTATTTTCCATCACATTCCATGATCCCTAGTTAATCTCATTCCATCCTCACCCTCCCCAATGCCCATGATCTTCCCTACCCTCATTATTATATTATAATTATACTTCAGCCCCTGTGCCTAACAAAGGTATTCACTCATCACCTTTGCTAAAAAGGTGAAAAAAGTGGCTGGAAAGGTGCCTTGTGGCAGAAGGCGGCTTGGTAAATATGGGCCAGTATCAAAATTAGAGGACAGATGGAGGAAAGAGCATACAGGAGCTGCAGAGTTGGGAGCTTTCCTTCAAGTTTATCAAGGCAAAAAATAAATAAATAAAAAGGTAATACTGCATTTAATGAGGATGCACTAATGAAATGTATTCGGTTGGACTACTATGTTTAAGGGGGTAAGTATACATTGGACAAAGCAAAGGGCTAAACTATTCTCACGTGGTGCAAAGAACAAGCAGGGGATTGGTGGGACACGGACCCGAGGAAAAATTTGAAACTCGCCAGGTTAAATCATTTTTTTAACTACATGTTAAGACACAAAACAGAAAACAAACAAAAAAAATCTCCCACGCGTTTCACAGTCAGAGGGCGCTTTCTCAAGGAGTACAAACGGTTACATGAAAGGTAGACAATTTAACCCCTCCTAAATCAGAAACAGCTGAAACTAAATTTATAATTAAACAAAAAAAATGGCCTATACTAGTGTAGAAGTAAAAGGTGTGAGGCTGTGCATCTGCTTAACAGGAAAGAATAAACCGGACTGCCATTAACTAGCACGAAAAAATATTTATTGGCATATAAAAAAAAAAAGCAGCAAGGAGAAGAAAAACCCTCTTATACAAACAACTGCGCTTTATCAAAGGTACTATTTGATAAAACGCAGTTGTTTGCGTGAAACGTGTAAGAGGGTTTTTCTTCTCCTTGCTGCTTTTTTATATGCCAATAATTTTTTTGTGTGCTAGTTAATGGCAGTCTGGTTTATTATTTCCCTTTTAGCAGATGCAGTCTCACAACTTTTACTTCTATATGGATTCGCTTTCGGCAGGAGCACGCTGACAGTTTGAGGACCCACGCAACAACAGATCACTCCCCTTTCATCACGAATATATACCACTGTGTTGTGATATTGCAGAGTTAACATTTTTGTGCCTTAGGGATTTGGCTACGTAACCTGCAGGCTAAGTGGGAGGTCTATACAAATAGGTCTATACAAAGTGTTTGAAAGTGAATTCAGTATGTTTTACTGACATCGTGGGACATCTCCTCCAAATACTTGATTATACTGTCTGGGATTCTTTTATATGCTGAGACCTATTCTCCTATGTATGTGTATATGGACTTTCCTTAGGGAAGCATCACTTGGGAGTTTTTACTTCCACCTTCTCCATTGCATAAACTGGTGTAGTAAGTCTCTGTCGGTGCTCACCAGTGAATACTATGTTGATTACAATGTCTGTTAAGCAGAACACAAACAGATATGGTGTAATGTACATATAAGAAACATGGGAATAGTATTGTGTTACCAAGATATAAAACTAAAGGAGATACTGGCGCACAGCCAAGAGTGGGTCCCAAATTGAATTAAAAAAATATACTCCACCTTTTTAGATGGATTAATAAAGTATATTTTTTAAATTCAATTTGTTTGGGAACCACTCTTGGCTGTGCGCCAGTATCTCCTTTTGTTTTTCCAGACCAGCATCTCTACATTGGGCTGCATACCTGTCAGGACTTCAGGATCAAGGGGTTTCTGTGAGTACTTTTCTTATTATTTGAGAGTACCTATTGTGAGTCCAGGAACCATTCTAATGAGGGTTTGGTTGGGTTTTTCAAGTCACACACATCTTACCCTTCAAGGACCATTGGTCAATCTGGGGACTTTACTACATTCATCAGTCTATCTACCCCCTTATCCAGTCCTGTTTTTCTGTTTATAATATCTACATACTGAAGGGATTCAGCGCTGAAGCACCATTGTCACTGTAAGTTTGGAAGATATAAAACTACACAGTATAGATGAGCTCAAAGGACCATAAAGTTACAATCATGATCAGTAAACACTACTGTAGTTGTAATGGTTAACAAATAGGAACTACCCACACATTAACACACTATGCAATCATAAAACACACACACGCGCGTATTGATATGGATACAAATATACAGATAGAAAACAAAAGGGAAAGAAAAAAGTGACAACATAGAGAGCAATAGATTTATCAATAAAAGTTTTGAAAGTATCAAAAAACTTGTTGAGGATGGATAGCTAGTGTAACAATGTATGTTATACAGTATTTGCTACGCATATATTGCCAAATATTGCCAAATAGGCAGTGGGCACACAGTGTTTTTAAGAGGAACACAGCGTATATATTGGTATTATAACGCTCTCAAATGTTTATACAAAAAGAATATAAGTCACCCAATGGTCATTGTTATAACCTAGAAAAAACATAAGAATGGCAACAGATTGTATTATAAGCACGGCAACAAAAACGTCAGGAATGTCCCCATAGATAGTTAATTGATAGGGAGTTGGATAAAAGGTCAGTATTAGAATATAGATAAAGATGTCAATAACGTCAATGATATCGATAATATCAACGATAGTAAATCATTGGACATACTGTACGAGTCGATGTCTATGCAAAAATAACTGACTGCATAGAATACAATATAAGTATAGACAAGGTCAATAGTGCATACACAACGAATCAATAAATTGAATACCAACAACATGGGAGACAGAGAGGGTATACATAATCCATAATGTAAAAATTTCCAACAATAGAAAATATTTAAGATCCCATTCAGAATTTAACCCCTTCGGCATAAGAGTGTCCAATGAAAAAATCCAATAAGCCTCTCTCTTATAGAGAACATTTGTTCTATCACCTCCTCGTTTGTGCATTTTGACATGGCAACACAATTGAAATTGGTAAGGGACCCTAACATGCTGAAATACTTAGAAACGGGGTGTATCTGATCCTTTTTCAAAATAAGTCTCATGCTCCATGATGCAAAGTTTAAAGGGTCTAATGGTAAGACCTATATAGCTTTTGTTGCACCCACAAAACATCTAAATGATAAATTGGTGTTGCACGTAATAAATGACAGAATATTGAATGTTATGGTTCCCTCCATATTATCAAACACTTTAGTTCTCAATATATGTTTACAAATTTTGCCACGGAGAAAACAGCCCATAAGTGTGGACAGAAATCTCTTGATTTTCAGTTGTTTATCTGATTTCAGCATACTTGGAAATACAATATTTCCAAGTATTCGAGATTTCCTAAACATAAATTTGGGGTCTGTTGATACAATTCCACGTAGAAGTGCATCGGTGGAAAGAATACTCCAATGTTTTTTGATAATGAATTTAATGGCATTCGCCTGGTTGCTGAACTGTGTGATGAAATATGGAGGGTCAAAATCAGTGTAGACAAACAAGGCGATAGTAGAATCACCCAAAAGAACCCTATTTGCTGCACTCAGTCCAATGTTGTAAAGTGTGATTACATAGTTATCAAATAATTGTATAATTGGCTGGCAATTGGATACACGGCCTATGGTAACCGCTCCCATCGCTGTAGGAGGACGGATACCATTAAAAGCCAAAATCTGGCCCAAAATAATACAATTTTATTAATATAACATCGACGCACAAACAAACAGTGAGTAAAAACAATTTTAGCGATAATTCCCCTGTACAAAGGTAGTAGTATAATGGGTGCTAATTATGGTCTACAGCCATGCATGCCTATATGATGGACGAATATAGGTGCATATATAGCAATCCCTGGATCAAGCATTCAAATAGCAACCTGCTAACATTACAGGTCATGAACGGGTATAATTCAGTGAAAAGTGGTTGATGAACCCACTGATATCCCTAGCGTGTAAGATACATATCTTAGTATTGCAGCAGTGTTGATTATAACATTGCTGCTCCCAAAGCCACACACATAGGTAGTAATGTTGTGATGACGATAGATAGATCTAGATTTACTGTATAACCCTGTTCATTTATTGTAAAGACATTGCATGTAAAGATAATGTTATAGGTGTATGTAACAGTTATCTGCTTGCATTTGTTTTCTTACCTCAGAAACCCACTTCAAGAGTTGCTGCTGTCCCTCTGGATATCGGTCCTGCCAACGATGCACTAGGAACCCTTCCATGCGGAGTTGTTTAAAGATCATACTTGTTTGTATATAGGGTCCTGAATGGGAAACATCTCTACTTAGATAACATGAAAATAATGCAGGATTAATGCATGACTACTCTGAATATAGACACAGGCAATACCTGGCACCAATATATAAAATCACACACATGCAGTACAGTATGTAGCAGACATTACTACCCTGTTAATACAAAACAGGTTAAATAACGTGTTCTCTACTTGACCATCGTTTTCAAAAGCACTACTGTTAAATAACATGCCAGTGGTGAGAACGCATTGCATTAACGGGTACAACATCTGCACATGACAGATTGCTTATACATGAACCTTGAACCCCACCTCAAATCTGTGACTGTGAAACATATTGGGATACTATTGTAACCAAAGACTCATGTTCTAAATAAATCTAAACTGCACATACTGTAGCACAAGGGCTCATGTAAATTCTTTGAATGACTTGCATTCATGTGGCTATTATGGATATGATTTCTAGCCTACAGTACTCTTATAAACAGATATGTGAAACAACTACTGTACATTCTTTTTTTTTTTTTAATTAAAGAACAAAAGCAAACATCAGATACTAGAGGTGGATTGTGCCTACTGTATAAAGTGTTTACTGAATGCAGATCGCAAAGGGAATTTCAATGCAGCTTGCTTGTGCTCACATATAGGAATTGTAAAGATTAAAGATATGCTTGGTGTTTATATACATTGAAATCAATATGAGGGGAGAAGAGCTGTTGGGTGAGCTATTGTGTAAAATGCTTTTGATTTTAGTTCTGTGCTTCCCCACCATCTTCTCTCCCTACTTTACACTTTCAAAGTCACTAGATTTCTTGTAGGTTGTGATACCTTTTTATGAATGAGCAGGCGAGTCCTTCGCAGAATACATTTAAAAATAAAAAGTGGCACGTGGCTATTTTTTGAGGGTAAACACAATGGAACAGACACTTGTCTAGGACCAGCTACTAATCTAAAACTTTGAAACAAACTAAGTTCAAATTAGAGAGACTGTGAACTTGGGAGACGTGCACAGAACAGCCCTCGGGCCGCGCGGTACTGCGCATACCCGAAAGTAGCAGCGCAGAGCAAGACGGAGACACTACATGATCCCAGCATGCGGGATAGGCTGTCTCGAACTCGGCGTTGCCTCCTTTCTACCCATGTTTGGGGCATCATGGGCTGTGCCACTTAAGATCTCACTGGATTACAGATTCATGATATGCAAGTTGATGCTTGTTATTTGTATTCACATTTATTATAATATTATTCAGCCTTGTGTGCTCTGTGCTTTTTGTTTTCTAAGTTCAAATTAATACACACAATTTTTTGATGTGAATGAAAATATAAAATCTTGTTTAAAAAAAAAAAAAGTAGCATGAAATGTAACTATGATTTGTAAAAGGTGAGTTTGGCTCATAAAAAAGGTACGGTTTGTTGTACCTGTTCTCAAATTACAAAGCATCCACATCTATGCTTGTGTTTATTATCTGATCTGACAATATGTAATACTACCAAATTACAATTTGCTTTTACCCCCTTTTAGTAGAAGCATATTACTACCCAGAGTCCCCATCTGCACTGTATTACAATTGTGACAATAGGTTAATGAAGCAGGTTTGTAGAAGACATGTATTCACAGCTTCTCTGTACTTTGTATAAGGCAGAGTTTGTCAGTTACTGTATATATCCACTAACCCCTGCGGTATTTTTCCAGTTTTGTGGCAAAAAGGTTTAGAACATTCTGATGTTTAAGGCCTTTGAATCTGGCTGTGTTAATAGGATTTGCTTTCTTCACGTTCTTATACTTACTGTTGCATTTATGAAATAATTCAAGTCTTCACACAAACGGGTTCTGCTCTATACAGTACACCTCAAGCAGAACACTGAAAATATCCAATGTGTGTTTTGTTTAAAAATCACTACCAAAAGAACTTAGGATGTTTTTGATGTGGTCGTATTTAAGTGTGTGTATACATATTTTTTAAGATCACTCCTAAATATAATGCTATATAATTATGACTCACGCAAGTCATTTTTGAAGACATGTACCCTAGAGATGCGCACGTCCATTGTGACGGTCGGGGTTGCTGGCATCCCAAAAAACTGGGATGAAGCCCAGCTAGCTACCCCTAAATCCATGTAACTTGGCCACCTATGTAAGGTTTATTTTGGCCAAATGTACTTTAATATCTGGGGGAGAACAGGGAATGTATAATGCACTATGCATGTACAGTAAGAAGGTACTCCAAAGCACTTTATTCCCTGTACATGCAACTCCCCAGTTCAGTGAATCAACATTGTTCTGTGATGCGGGAGTCAGCCCTGTAAAGTGTAAATTGGCTTATGTGACTGCATGTACTCATTTTTAAGATAGGCTTGTAATGTGATTTGCATGTGTACATTTCTATGGAGGGGACTCTGATTTAATCAGCCGAGATATGTGGACAAATGGGACAAAGTTGTTGAATAATATTAGGTTTATGCTGGCACGCCAGCTATCTGCCAGCTGCTGGGGTCGCATCTGTGATGCAGCAGAGAGAATTCGGGAGCGGACTCTAAATTCTGGACGAAGAAGCTCAATGCTGCAGCTTCAATCCTCCTTGTAATCTTAACACCAAGCCTTCCTTCCCTCCCCCATGCCTCCTAATTCCTCCCCCCACTATTCTCCCTAACCTCCTCATGCCCATGCCCTTTAAATGTGTGCTGGAGAGAGGGGGGGGGGGCGTAATGCTGTGCCCCCCCTCCACCCCCCCTGTTATGTAAGCCCTGGCAGATGCAGCTATAAACAGACTGTCATCTTGGGTTTTCCCCTCCTCCAGCAGCCTCTGAGTGACAGGGTGTGGAGGTGGAACTGGGTTTGTGTACAGCCATTCATGGTGCAGACCTAGTACCCTCCCCATCCTGTGCCTAAGGCTACACTTATAGTGCCGGCGACGCGATGGTGGCGGCAGGCTGCGTTGCTGAAAAATCAAATTAAGATGACTTCCAGTGGTGATGACCAAGCAGTCGCTCCATTGCGTCGCGCTTACTATAAGCCGATTCACACTCACAGAAGAGAATGCGTCAAGCACGCTCAGCGCCATTGGGGACGCAGCCTAAAGCCTGTCTGTAGCTGATGAGTCCAGCAGGGAGCTGTTAATGACAGAGTCAATTAGCCAGTCTCCACCTGGCTCATCAAGCAGATTTAAAGGGGTGCTCCCCAAACTGCATGGGGCTCTTCAGCACAGAACGACTGTGCTGCACAAGAGATCCCTAGGAACAGATCTCTCTAGCATTGAGAACTGTGCGGCCAGAGAGATCCCGGGAACCATATTCTATTCCAGGGTGCAGCGAACCCTGTAACCCGCCAGAGGGTGCACTCCACAGACACCAACCCAGACGCGGACTGACTTAAAGGGCCCCTTGCTTACAGGTACCTCGTTGTACTCTGGGGTCAGAGGGCTAGCCTCTCAACCCTGCAGATGGGCCTGGGAAATGTGAGTTAGCCCTTAGAAGGGGATAGGCTTGTTTTGTTTGTTTGTTTGTTTGTTTTGCATGCTGACCTGAAGCTGTACTGTTTAAAGGCACGGGCTAAATTAAATCCAAAGTTTATTTTCCATTAAATAACTCTGCACATCTCCTACAGGAGCATAAGATGAAAAAAATGTTTACATGAGATATAGATATATATATATACCCCTTCTCATCTTAACGTTTTCTTCGTATGTAGTTTTTCAGTGGTCTGTACTCTAAAAAAAAAAATTAGATGGTAGGAGCGGGTCTCTAGACAAACAGGATGAGTATGAATTTTGCCATCAGATTCCTGTTTTTGTCAGTGTCAGCTGTTGTGCTCAGTGTCTACGTTTTCCCACTTGGTGGAAGATTCACTTACATTGTAAGTTCTACATTTCCTTAAGTTAAAGTGGTGTCTGTATAATTTGTCATCTTCATAGTCTTTTAGATTTACTTTCTTACTTTTGGTTAGTCTATAAATGTACCTATATCTTGTCATTTTTGCTCAAAATCATTGAATTCTCCATGTTTGTTCAAATTGGGTATGCCAGCCTTTTGATTTTTCAGTTCCACATTAAACTACTTTTATAGTTTTGTAAGTTTGTGGTCAATTAAGAGTTTTATCCGATCATGTAAATTTGAACACAAGTGTCCCATACTTTCTTAAAATCTTCCTGTGTATGGTAAGCTGGAGCTAGATTTATCCCTAGACCTCTTGGCATACATATAATACTGTACATACTGTAAGCACATACATACACCCATTTTATTAAAAAGCAAAGAAGTTAACTCTGTCCTTTATTACCTACCTGTTTGAGGCACTGAATCATTGTACATAGAGACGGCACCACATACAGCAATTCTTCCAAAATCTTTCATTTGGGGCATAGCAGCGTCCGAAAACTTTCCCCCAACCTACAGTATACATAGTTACATAGAAAATTAGGTTGAAAAAAATACATATGTTCATAGAGTTCAACCTATGTTAAATTTAGACAATTACTTACCTATATTTGTATTTACCGTATTTTGAAACAAAACAGAAAACTACTAGACATGTCACACAAAAATACTGCACATAAGAAAACCCCCGCTTTCATATTAATATAGGACTAGGGCCCTACTTAATTCCGGATATTCAGATACTGCAATATTAGTCTTTCACCACTATTTATTTTAATTACTGGCGTTTACATTGTCCACAATTGTGCATACATTGAGGCTTGCAACACACTTTTTCCCAATTAGTACTTCCCTCCTTAACGATGGTTGCATTGGCGATATTTGTTCAATTTGTCGTCATGCGTATACAAATTTGAACAAACTCATCCGACCTTGCAATACTTATATGCTGCTAGGAGACAAACCAATGTTTATATACTGTACAGCAATTCCACAAATGTAAGATAAATTAGCAGATACAGCTTACAGTGTGAATATCGTTACAGCTACTTTTTCTTGTACAAATACTGTAGGTCAAGTCCGTAACTCAGCTTTCATTATTTGAAGATCATCCAGTGATTCGAACAGGATCTTAACACATCTGTTTTGTTCTTGCTTAATTTGGAAAACTGGCTGTGAAAACGGTTTTATCTAGCGCATTCCAAATCTATTTTTTTTGGAATGTTTGGTATATTTGTACTGTACATTGTCAAGTTTTTGTATGTCTGTTAAGGATCTTCATTAAAGTATGCAATTTGGTAACAAATAACGTAAGGACATCATACCTGTCAATTTATTGCTATCTACTAATTAGGTATAGTTGTTCTTCCTATAAACTAACCTATGTTCTCCTTCTTGGGAAGCCTGCACCTTACGGATTATAATTCTAGAGACATACTGTACTATTGCCATGTTTCATTCTGTAGACGGAACCAACAATTGTAACCTTTACAAATTTCCATGTTCTCTACTCGTCATGTGTACTTACATTCTCAAAGTAGCAATCATAACCCTCCGGAGATGCTTTCTTCAGAGTTTCCTCCAGAGAGTTCACAGTCTTGTAGTTAAATGCTTCATCAAAACCAAGTTCCTTTAAATATGTGACCTTTGCTTCTGAGCCAGCTGAGCCAACTACTTTGCAGCCCTGAGCAGAAACAAATATAGGTTACAGAACATCCTTAATTGTAATTTTTTTTCACATAGTGCATGTAAATACCAGCAGGCTTGGAAGAATAAGAAGAGAGTATTGATCAGTTAGACTTGGGACCAAGATGCAGAATTTGCACTTTGAGATCAAAGAGTATTAATAATAATAATAGAAATAATAATAATAATAATAGAAATAATAATAATAGAAATAGAAATAATAATAATAGAAATAATTATATATGTTTTGGGTAGGAATGATTGACAGCTCCTAATTCATCATCATCTTAATATATGTATTTTTTTTCTTCAAAATATTTCTGGGAAATAATGATTTTTTTTGTGTTCACTACACTTTTTACAGACAAAATGTAATTTTATAGGTCCCTCTTGTGGCGGAAATACTAACCATTTAATTACCTGTTAAAAATGTATACTGTATATTCTTTTCTTATAAAGTGCCGACAGTGTACGCAGAGCAGTGCATATAATTTTGCAGGCACTAGGAGTCCCTTGCTCTTCGAGTTTACAATCTAATTTTGTTATCAACACACAAGTACCACACTAAAATGTGACAAGACAGCGTTCTGAAAATGATGCAATCATTATGCACTATTTAAAAAAAAAAAAAAAATATTATATATATATATACACACACACTCAAAATTTATAGATCATAAAAATAATTGTACTCTAGAAAAATACAAAATATACTGAGTAGTGATATGTAGATAACAGCATGGAAATGAAAATGAAATGAAACTCATAAGTGTGACCTACAGAAATGTATACAGGTTTATATATATTATATATATATATATATATAATGTTGCCAGAGGCACAGGGAGATAAAAGCAATTTGCCCAAGGTCACAAGGAGCCGACACCATGAAATGAACCAGATTTCCCGCTTTAAAGAATATTCATCTTTGCTTTACTTTCTCTACTGCTCTATACAGGCAGGACCTTCACTTTACGGACACTCGCGAGCACGGACATATTTACAATAGCACCATCCCCCTGTGTCCGTATGCTCGCTTCGCAAGTACAGACACTTATTCAGCCCTACAGACCACCGTAGTTGTGTGACCCGCTGATACCCCTCGCCCAATTGGAAAACGGCAGCTCGTGCATGCGCCTGTGAGTAGGACACAGGCACGTCCTGAACCGCAATACCGGCTCCCTACCTCTTCCGAAGTGGAAAACGGTAGTACGTTAATGCGGGGTATGCCTGTAGTCACTCCACACAGTGTATGGGTATTCGTATCATTTGACTGGCCATCATGTAAAGGGTATCAAAGTCTGAACTTTATTTCTGTGAGTTTTTACACCTTATTTTAAAGTCATACAAGATACACTTGTAGTGGTCAAGAAAGCTCAGATTTGCCTTGTAACAGTGTTTGCTACACACCACAATTTTTTTTTTTTTTAAACCACGTACCTTTTACAGTATGTGGTGCACTTCATAGGGTTCTTATATTAAAGAAGCAACCGTCCCCCATAAATGACTTTACCTTGAAAGGCAAGTTTCAGGTCACTGACCCTCACGTTCCGAATGCGCTAAAGCCTACTTGAAGTAGGATCGTGACGTATTGTTGTGTAGCCCTGGTAAGAAATAGGGCTATATGTCTTTCCTCCTACTGGTATAAGCCCTGGTAAAGACAGGCTGCCAGTCGTTATCATGGGTTTCCCCCACATCAAGCCCTGCTCTGAGTGGTGGAAGTAGGTCACCTGACCCTGTGTGGAAGGCATAGACACGGGCGGTACCTGCTGATGTCATGAAGGGGAGGGCTGTTTCAGTTTAGAAGTTGCCTGTTCCTGTCAGTGACAGTTGTTGAGTCCTGGGTTCAGTCCTGAGCAGTCATAGTGTGTGAGCTAGCTAGGTTCCTGAGGAGTAGGGCCTAGTGAGCTATAGGTGGACTAGTGCCTCTCACCCTGCCTAGGGGGTGAGGGAACAGCTAGCCCCACCCTGAGTGCCCGTGACTTGGGGTGAAGGCAGGGACACAGAGTACCCAGAGACCATCCTGAGGGTGGGCACTCTGGTGGGAGAGAGAACACTGTACCTGCGATACAACTGTGTTGCTGTTGTTGCAGCTACTCTGCTGCTGTGTGCAATAAAGAGCTGCTGCTGATTTTACAAAGACTGACTGAGACTGGAATCTCTCATCCCTGTGTGGGAAGTGCTCTGTAAGGGTTCCACCCCATATCCCTGGGGCTTCACAGAGATGGAGGCGTTGCACCACTGAGAAGAGATGAAGGCATTCACCCCAGAAACCTGGCCCTGTCCTCCCCCACACCATCGCGGGAGACTCAGGCCCTTCTGTTGCCAGCAGGTATGCACCACATCAAGATACGTAGCCAGACCTTAGTACACCTCAGGGGGTCCGATCTGCGACCGGGGGGGGGGGGTGTCTGAGGGCTACAGTTGTGTAGTTCACTTTATTGAAGTTGGGTAGGAATAATGTTCCCTTTTCTGCTGTGAATTGGCCTGGTTTGAGATGCACTTTTATTAAGTTATATACGGTGATCACTTGGGTGAAACTTGCTTATTTTAGATCAATAAAATTTAAGCTGCTGAATTTTGACTGGGCCTGCTATTTTATCTTTACCTACAGTATAACATTACTAAAACATTTGTTCCCGCAATACATAACAAATACGGAGTCTTCCAAAGAGTGAAACGCACACCAAATAAGCAACACTTGATAGGTGTGATGGTTGGATGAGCAAGAGATGGAAAAAGGTCCACATACAGTATAGGTTGAAAGATGGATCAAAAAGGAGGCAACAATGCATTATAAACAAACCGATTCCCCTGAAAACTGCTATACCACTTCTGTAACAGTCTAAGCAATTTACCTACACTTGAATAGTCACTTACTTTGATCTTTGCAATTTGACCGACTATAGAACCAACAGCTCCAGCTGCAGAATTGACCAGAACAACATCCCCTGTTTTCAGAAGACAGACTTCCAACAGACCAAAATATGCAGTCAAGCTGGTAATAAAGAAAAGAAATGTGTTTTATGGAAATAGCAGGTATCCAGGAAGGAGAGTTGGAGCACTACTATATAAAATAAATTGCTAGAGAGTGTGTCCCAAAAATTAGAGGTTTATTGGGTCAGAGCATGGCAAACACGAAAAAATGAGCCTTCAGGCCCCCACCGACATGTTTCGAGCTTCCGCTCTTTATCAAGGTGTACAATGATCTGATAACCCCTCTTACCTAATATAGTATCTTTTTCCCGCCAATCGTCCCGCCAACCCGTCGCTCAGTCGCGTCACACGCGACGCGCCATGTTTCCAGAGCGACTGAGCGACGGGTTGGAGGGACGATTGGCCGCTAGTGTGAGTATTTACTTATCTAAGGTGATACTCTTCCAGTTTATTGATACCTGGTGGAATTAGGTGTTTATGTTATAGGTGGTCACAATCAATACGTGGGATACTTCGAGGATACAGCACATAGCAATTTAGAATTGAAGTTGCTGAGTCTATGTTTTAGAGCACCACACAGTCTGTTTTTTCTATTATGGAAATAGCATCATACATTACTAAAGAGATTAATAAAGCAGTTTCAAATTTTAGATGGTTTGAAATGTGGATTAAATCGTTTAGAGCTATTTTAGAAGAAAAAACAACAACATTCACAAATTAACATTTACACATTTTTGGAAAGGTTGATTATGGTAAGCTTTGGGAAAAAACGTAAAACATTGGAGGTCTTTTTGCCAAAATGTGTACCATGTTGCCACGGATTATGCAAATTGCCAGACTTTTTGCAGTATTCTTGCCGCACAATTTTACAATGCAGCAAACATTTTTGTTTTGTTACTTTTGTTAAAAACTGCCAAGTATATGAACAAAACAACGAATTTAAGTAAAAAAATAAAAACACATTTTCAAACTTTTTTCCCTTGTATAGATCTCTTGATACATGAGCTTTCATGAAACAATCCACAACATCACACTGCCATCACAGAAAAGGTATCACAAAATATTTTTAAAATGTGTACTATTATTAAACCAAATTTTAACACTGTGAAATAGGCACTTGCGGGCTAATAGGATTTAAAAAAAAAATTATAATAAAAAAAAAAATGAAATTGTCAATATTCCAGATCTCGAGCCTATTTTAAAATTGCTGCACTGCATCTAACATATGAGAATAAATAATCTCCTGTCACTGTATAAATAATACTGTATATCCTGATGCAGCAGATACAGAAATAATGGAGCTCTCCATCCTAATTTCACAAATAGATAAAGAACCATATTTACCAAGCAGTCTTCTGTCATTAAACACCTTTCGGTTCTATAAGACGCCATATAGCCAATAGGTGGCAAGGTCTTTTCCAGCGACTAAATGTGTCTTATGACAGAACACGGTTTAGTAAATATGGCCCCATATCTTAGAGACGAGAAACGTTTTAGTTAAAAATCAGAAACGCGAGCTAAGCGAGTTAATAAAGACCATGGATGTGTGAGCTGTGTAGTTAATGCATAGCTGGTGAGAGAGAGAATGCAACAAGAGACTTTTTGTGATCAAAATAAATTAGCCAAAATGGTCTTTTATACCACCGCATATAGTTATTTTTTTTTTAGTATAGAAGTCTAGTGGGAGTTTGGCACTTTTTAACCTTATATTGATGTTTTCATGAGTTCTCCTATAAATATTTAAAGAACAAAAAAAGGGTTTTGGAAATATTTTATTTAAAGACCTGAATTCGAATTTGTGTCAGATTCCCAGCATACTGCATCACCGATCCTTAAATCTCTTTACTGCTAGAGGGGCCTGAAGCAAGAGTCATTGTGCTTTAGCTGTGTTACTTACCCAGGCATGCCAACTGCCCCTAGTGCCAATGATCTTGGTAGTTTTTCAGGCCAATTAGAAGGTAATGCACTGAGTCCTTTGCCATCTGAAATGAAGTGTGTTCTCCAGCCTGCATTTGCCACGTAATAACTGCCAACTGAGAAGGCAGAGTTTTTGCTTTCCACAACCCTAATGTAGGAAGAAAAAAAAACACTGTGTTTACTTGTAAACAAGTTTGTTCAATACACAACCAAAATCCCATGTTAAAGTAACAGTGACAGGAAAGTTTCACTGCCTTAATTAGTTTTGCATGTGTAGCTGAGCTGGTTAAATCTCAGCCTGAAGTAATTAACGAGCTCAGCTAATATGGATTATGGGATGGTTAAAAAGACTTGAACGTGCTGAAGTCTGGCTTACCCTGGAACCCTGCAGGACAAGGCTGTTACTGGAACCACAGACCCCTTTTTCTTACTTAAAGATTGATCCTTGCGGACCAAGGGCTCAGCCATGCTCTGGACTGTTTACACGGACTGTGCTAACTCTGCTGAAAGTAAGCTGCTTTGCACAAACGCTGAATGTAAGCTATTTGTGTTCCAAGTTTTAAGGCTAAATAAAAAGCTTAAACTCTGAACCTCCACATGTCGTTGCCTACTCACTGAAACATATGGTGGCAGAAGTGGGAGTGAGTGGCCCTGCATCCGAAGGAGCACACAGAAAACATTTTTTTTTTTAAAGAGTTTGTGGGACAGGCAAAATGGACTACTGCAGCAGCAGGCAGAGTGGGATGAAAGGCTGGCCAAACTATTGACTCAGTAACTTTTGTCTGCCAGACCAGAACTGTTACATACGCCTATAACTTACTTTATCTTTAACTGTTCATGCAATGTCTTCATATTTAATGTATAACCCTGTTAACCTACTGTAATTCAACGTCTTTATATATAATATATAACCCTGTTCTCCTATGTAACCATGTATTTGTAACCATGTATCTGTCATCATAACTGTGCCCAGGATATACTTGAAAACGAGAGGTAACTCTCAATGTATTACATCCAGGTAAAACATGTTATAAATAAATAACTTCCGGACTGCTCACTGGTTCTCCTGGGGAAAATTAAGCCGGCCGTGGACTCTGAGGCTTTCCGATTAACCTTTTGAAAAGGGTAGCCGAGGCCCAGGTCGAATATCAGGGCAGACAAGGTTATGAATTCTAAACATGTAAAATCCGCCATCCTGGATTGCTACGGTCTGACCAGAGAAGCCTACCGGCAGCAGTTACGGAACTTGAAATACACCTCTAAGGTAGTACCCATGGGTCATAGCTCAGCGTTTACTGGACTTGTATACAGTCAGAGCAGCGCACCAACGAGGGGACTCAAACAATTAGTTCTGGGGCAATTCCTTCAGGTGATAACCTCTCCCGCACGTTCCTGGGTAAAACACAATGTTGCCAAATTCCTGTCTCTGGCTGTTCAGCACGTGGAAGACGTCCTTGGGGCCGAGGACAAACTCCGGATGCCCAAAGAGGGAGGCCGGACCAACATGTAAACTACAACCCATCAACTTGAGACTACCAAGCCCCACAAAGGGAACAATCATTCCAGCAACGGTAAGGTCCTGGCACCAGTCCCCGCCGAAACCCTCATCTACTTCCTGACATCGACTCTTCGCCAAAAGAGGGGAACTTCACAGGATGCTGCATGCAGGACCCACCCGGCTCCTGGTCTCCAGTTGCCCATCCAGCTGAGATGTATGAACACCAATCCCCTGCGAGAGAGCCCTCTGCATGTTCTACCTGCAGATAACAGGGCCAGGCTAGAAGTATGAGCCACTTCTTGGCTCCCTGCCCCAGTTTTGCTTGGCTGAGACTGAACCTATTTCTCCAGTTTACTGGCTCCCCCACAGGAGGAGCATACGTCTCTGATAAAGGAGAAGCCCGGGGAACTCTTCCCCCTTCTCTGCTGAGATATTTCCCAGTAGAACCGGATTCCAAAATCTTGGAAGCAAAGATGATGTGACAAACAGTACTGTTTACAAAAAAAAAATATCTGTGACTCCAGGTTTCAATACTAATATGGATAAGTCACAAGTAATGACCGGAAATGGCAAGAAGGAGGGACAGAGCCTGGAGATTTACTTGAGCTGTCTCCTCCTGATTTTTGGCAGAGGGAAGACCAGATCCTTGATACAGAGTATGAAAAGGTGGTTAAAATCAATGACAATATGTATATTGGGTGGCCAAGGTGTAAGGATATTCCCCAATTTCAAATTAGTAAGTTATATTCTGTACAGGGTAAACAAGCATACACAAACAGGGGATGTCACCAGGCAAATCTTGGTCCCCAAGTTGTTTGTTAAAGCCGTGTTCACCCTACCCCCACTTCACGATGTCCTCCTTCTTTAGACCAATGTTCCGATTGATGCGGGACACTCCGGAAGTGATGTCACTGTCGCGGAAGTGCTACTGCCTCAGCTTGCGTTCTAGTGAAGCTCTGCATTCCACTGAGGCTTCCGACCCACCACAGAATACTGTTAACAAGGAGATAGCTATGGGGACGCTACAGGGAGAATTCTCTGTTGTGCTTGTTTACAAACTCCTACGCCTTTCCCCACCTACCGTGGATTCATCAGGGAACTTAATGATGTAGTCTGAAGGTGTTCTGAATTAATTCAGCTGGACTTGTTAACTTCCTTTGCCAAGAGTCAAACACTGCAGATGGTGGGGCTGTCTAAACACATAGTAGCAAGCAATTACAGTTTTGTATTATGTGGTCTTTTCTCAATGGTGTATAATGTGTTCCTATTGATATAATTGGACACCTGTTGCTTTAATGCACATTTTTTTTGCTATTTAAGGTTTGAATTCTGCTTACCATTTCCTCTTCCTGCCCTGACAAAGCGTTAATTTGAAGGCGAAACGTCTGTCGGCTGGTGATTTTACCGATCCCTGGTCTTACGTCAAAAAGGTGTTAATTATCTTGCACTTTTAGGGATTTTTTCCATGGCACATGGCACCTGGTGTATATTTGTATCTGTGTATTTTTATATTTCGTATGCTGCTACAGTTTACGGAATGAATAACGTGATTTTTTTGGAGAACTGGTACACACACTTTTTTTTCTTTGTTCTTTAAGATGCTTAATTTTCGGTTTAGTTCCGTTCCATATAAAACTTAGATACTTCTAAGTTCTTTCTTACTCGGGTAGAAACATTAAATGGTAGAACTTGAATGAGGTAGAGGACCTGGGAAGAAAATTCCTTATTGATGAATTCTAACTTATTTAAAGCAGCAATCCCATCCAAAAGTTTTTTTATTTTAAACCATTTTCGACCAAAGGGTCATCCAGAGCTGGACCGCATTGTTTTCAGCTCCAGGGACAACCCAGTTCTCAAGTGTAAGGAATCGGGAAACAAGTCCATTGCGACGTGTTCCCTCCTTACCTAGTGCTGCTGCTGCCGCCTCTGTTCCACTCTCCGCCAATGCGCGAAACCCCGCTCTGATTACAGAGCGCGCGCGCACCCGCAGCTCTTCAGCCCCTGCCACTGAGCTTGGCTCTGCCCCCCGGACACGCCGCGCGCATGTGACAACGTTCAACGATCCCCAGCTGCGTGTCAAGCATCATTTGTGCCTCTTGTCTCCTGCAGCCTATCCCAGCTTCCACTGTGGCTGCGCCTCTGCTCCATCCCCTGTCCCATTGGTTCTGTCTACCTGCATATACCCTGTTCGTGCTCTCAGTCAGTGCTCAGCATAATTCGGTGTAGCCTCGCTGCTTCCCACAGTTGTGCCTTCACTTGTTCCAGTCTTGTCTTTCAGATTTACCTCATGTACCGACCCAGCTTGTAAGTGAACCCCTCTGGATATTGACTTTGGCTTACCCTCGACTACGGCAACTTCTCCAACCCCTGATCACGGCTAATGGACCTGGACTATTCTACCATCTATAGTCCCAGACCACGGCTAACGGACTTCTACGATTCTACTCTCTCCAATCCCAGGACCTGCAAGTATACGATTAACCCTCACTCTCCAACCCAGACCCGGCAACGCTAGACAATTCGCCTTCCAGGCACGCTTCCGCTGCTGTGGGTACGTGGCTTTGTACCTTCCCACCTCAGTGCGGGGGTCTTGCTTTGTTTGTGGGTAGCGCGAGCTTTACATCAAGATACTTAAACCTTTAGGCCCCAATGCACTTCCCTGTTATTTAAACAGTGTCTGCGTTGTTCAATAGGAACACGCTTCCTATTGGCTCACAGTCTTAAGCCCATTTGGAAAAAACAAGTCTTGTTTAGGAAACTTGCAAAGGAAAGTGTTAAACTAGCATTTTCTGCCTGCGCTCCTACATAGACGTGAAACATGGACCATGAATGCAAAGATGATTCAGAAGCGCCACACAACTCAAAAGATGTATGGAAATATGTATACTGGGTGGAGAGGAGCATGAACAGTGCCTGTGCCAGAAGTGGAAACACGCAGAGCTACAGTTCGTTTGGTACTGCACAGATTTAGGGGGGCTCAGCGACCCCTTCCCCAAATTTGCACATAAGAAATTATTATAGCTCAACCTCATAATAGTGCGATCTGCTACAACGCGGATCCGCATTTAACGCGGTGTGAGCGTGGCTCCCGTTTTTATTAAAAATGTTGCCAAAACTTTAATAACACATTACGAGTACCTTCTGTAAGATGGTTGGTAGAGAGTTCACCAATAGCGAACACACACATATAAAATTCACAATTTAAAAATCCACCCAGTAGTTGAGGTGGCGCAGAAAAAAATCCAATACACTATAAAAATACCTACATTTTATTAATGATAGATATATATAACCAAAATATATGCATAGAGCTAATCACATATATTTAATCTGAGCATAACAGGGCGAGCTCTTGCACAAGTCCCACGGGGTGTTCATGGAGAAGTACCACAGGGCCTCAATGCGGCTGGTGAGCGACATGTATGAGACATACGAACACTGAAGCCATACCTAGCAGCAGATCCCTGTGCAGACTGGATAACTTCTGTGCACACAGATGAGCTGCTGCCCCGGGTAAGTCCTGCGTGGGGTGCCACTGTGATGCTGGGTTCAGGGACAGCTGGAAGAGTTATCCCAGCTCTTCCCCTCCGGCTGACTCGGATCCCCTGAACGCGGCGGCCATTTTTTCCCCCCCGCGATCCTGGTTATAAAATGGTCTTATTATGTGGAACCCGAGCACCGCGTTATAACGGAGTTCAGCTGTACTACCTTCAATATTAAGCAGTTCAGCCTGAACTTATCCACAGCCATGAAAGCAAAGTACTATGTATATTCCAAGCACAAACACTGTTAATAATGGCCATAGTCTAACCCTGCTTCTGCCATAATATTTACTGGCAGTGATTAGCTTCAATTTACTTGATGACTGTGCTACAAGAGGATAACATAGAAACACTAAATTTACCTGGCAACTTGAGATCCCATCATAACGTCACCATCCTTCAAAATCCGTTTACTATATGGTCTGTTAAGCATAAGAAAATCATATTACACATGTGCATTACATGAAAATAACAACCTTCATACAGACATTCTTCTATGTTTATTCAAGGTGAATGTAGAGATCGCATCCATTTCTAAAAGGCCAATATTCAGGTTGCCTGTGATTGTAATAATAATAATAATAATTGATTAGACAGTGATTCTAGTGATGATTTGCAGTGATGCAACAGAATTGCAACTGGAAAACATCATAATTAAATGTTAAGGGACAGTCTAGTAGTTATTCCTCCATTAGAGAAGTAAAGAGCCTCCCCAGTTGGTATTAAAACCTATAAAAATGTGATACAGTGCATGGTTACAGGCTTAAAAATACTTTGGCCAAAGAATTTGACTAAATGGCCCTTGCCTATGAGAAGAGAGATACGTATTTAACTATATAATTTGTCATGTTGGATTGGGGCTTTTTGTCTCTTGCTGTAAACAATTACAGTGTTTAATAAAGTGCTGTGGCGTTTACCTCCAAATAAGTGGTGTGACTATTGGGTTAAAGGGGGGGGGGCAGAGGGAGGGGGGTGTCAAACATTTTCACATCCTATCAAGACTTCAGTACAGAAATAATATTCTCAGGATCAGCTCATTTTTTTCAGACAGTGAAATGGGTTTTCAGTTGTTGATTGTTCAAACACCAGTAAAGGGAGTACATTCACTTTTCAAAGTAATCTGCTGAACATAAATTATCAAGCTTTTTGTGGTATTCTTTAGATATTGAGCACACACAAATGCTTAGTGTCAAACATTAATGTACCTCATGTATGGGTCAACGCTCAAAAACTCAGACTCCAGCAGCACTTCTGAAAACAATAAAAATTACTCTGATTACTGCTCAATTGTAAGAATTATGCAATTGCAATATTTCATAAATGATATAACAAGCATACATATTAGACGCATACAAAAGGTGTTGGGACAGTAAATCTCTATTTATTGTACAGTCAGAGATATCTTGTCATTGTAACTGTACTTTGTTTCTGCACATTTTGTACTGTGTATTGTATTTTTCTAATCTAACATGTCCTAAACATCAAGACAGTCCAAAAGCTTATGAAGGTAAGAACAGGCAACATCTTCTATCAAGCAAATAATTGCACAGCAATAACCAAAGAACCTTTCTTCACCTTATGCAATATATTGCAGACTCCTGTGGCAGCAGAAGGGTTAAGCTTCAATTTGTTACGTGTATCCCATAGATTGATGGATTTTAGGGGTAATTAATAACCACATCTCAGGAACTTGGATACTGACAAGAAACATATGTGCAGTAGTCATGAATTTTGCACATTGTGACGAATGTCTTTCCCTTCGCTAAATAAAATATGGAAAAGGGGATAATAATCTATACCTTTTCCTTGTTGGCCATTTTGGATTTGCCACTGAGCCAATCCCACATTCCTGTCAGAGCTCTGAGAAGTGACTGAAAAAAAGGATCTGTGTGTGTGTGTGTGTGTGCGCGCACTTCATAAAAAGGTGTTTCGTTGGAGCAGTCACCAGAATGATATACCCTGTAGTTGCATGAGCATGACTCCTAGTTAATGAAAACAACATTTATAACTAAGCTAATGTGGCAAAACACATGCTTGAAATGTGCTCATCATTTTTATATTTAATAGATCTATACTATGGAGCATGCGATTCTTTTTCTTTTCATTTTAGACAGTCTGGAATCTGTTTCCGCCTGGAAGCTGCTACGTCACCATATATATCCTTTTTGGGCAGGCTATACATTGAAAATCACAGCTACCAAGAAATTTTCATTTATATATATTGAGAATTTGGATCCTTAGCCCTTTTTCCACATATGTACTGCTGCGGCACAGTTTATTCGAGCATTTGCCCGTTCTGTGCCGCAGCAGTAGCCTGGCGTGCGCCCGAGTGTGACGGGCGCACGCCGAAGCAGCGGAAGAGCGCCCTCCGATCGGGGCGCTCTCCCTACCGCTGCAGGGTCCGCCGGGTCCCCCGGAACCCCCTGCCGCTGTCCCGCGATCGCGGGACACCAGGGCTCCCTCGGGGAGCCCCTGGACACGCGTGCAGCGGGCGCACGCTCCCGATGACGCGTGACCGCGCGTCTATGACGCGCGGCACGCCGAGGGGCGGCCACTAGCAAGCCGGGAGATTTCCCGGCTTGCGGTACCGACCACACTTCAATAAAGTGTGTCGGTAGTGTATATAAATATCTGCGTAATACGCCACAGGATTTTTTATTGCTATTAGAGATCACATTTATATACAGACTGATTGTAGATTCACATCTTGGGAACCAGATACTTATTTTAGTAACAAGTCACTAGTATTCCTTTGGAATTTCTATAACCTTAGTTTTTCCATGATAAGCTTCTTGAATCAAACTCAATCTTTTCTTAAATATCCAACAGGGTTTATATTAACCAATTTCATATCTTTTGAAACAAAATGATGTATTAATTAGACAAACAATGAGTAATTAAGTCAGGGTATGGGGAAAAGTAAGTGAAACTGTGGTTTATCAGCTAAATTAAAGGGGATAATTAGAATCAGGTGTTTAAATAATTAGGTTGATCTTCAGGTTTGAGTTTGGGAGTCCCCATCCTATATAAAGAACAGAAACTTTGTGAGTTTGGTCTTCACCAAACAGGTTTGTGGAAACACATCATGCCTCGATCAAAAGAAATCTCTGAAAGCAGTTATTGCTGCTCATCAGTCTTGAAAGGGTGACAAAACCATTTTAAGGATTTGGGGTTTCACCAATCCTGTCGGAGAAAGACCACAGTCAGTCAGTCATTCTACCCAGGAGCTGTCGTTCTACCAAAATCTCTCCAAGAACAATCCGTCAAATTATCCCGGAAGTCACAAAGAACTCCAGAGTAACATCCAAGGATCTGCAGTCCACACTTGCCTTGGCTAATGTGAGTGTTCATGACTCAACTATCAGAAAAAGACTAAACAAGAATGGTGTTCATGGAAGAATAGTCAGGAGGAAATCACTGCTGTCTAAAAAGAACATTGCTGCTGTTGAAAGTTCGTCAAAGAGCACATCGATGATCCACAAGACACCTGAAACAATGTTCTCTGGACAGACGAGTCAAAGGTAGAACTTTATGGCCTCAATGAGAAACATTATGTTTGGCAAAAACCAAAACTGTGTTCGAACAGAAGAACCTCATACCAACCATCAAGCATGGTGGTTGGAATGTGATGGTTTGGGGCTGCTGTGCTGCCTCAGGACGTAGATGGCTTGCCATCATTGACAGAACCATGAATTTTGCATTGTATCAGAAGATTCTAGAGGAGAATATCAGGCCATCCATCTGTGAACTGAAGCAAAAGTGGGTCATGCAGCAAGACAATGATTCTAAACATGTAAGCAGTTCTACAAAACAATGGCTGCAGAAGAAAGTTTTAGAATGGCATTGTCAAAGTCTGGACCTAAACCCTATTGAAATGTTGTGACAGGATCTGAAATGAGCTGTCCATGCAAGGAAGCGTTCAAATGCAGTTTTGTGAGGAATGGGCCAAAATTATTCAAAACCGATGTGAGACTGACCAGCAGCAACAGGGAACACCTAAAGGTTCACATACTTTTTCACACATGGATATTGAATGTTTAATATTTTCTGGATAAATAAATGTTGAAAAATTATCATGTTTTTGTGTCATTTGTTTTTACCAGGTTATCTTTATCTATTAATAGGACTAAGGCCTCGGCCATGTTTACCGCTTGCTGGCGGAAGCGTGCTGAGGCGCGCTCCCGCTCAGCACTGAGCCCCTACAGCCGCAATTAGAGCGGCTTTAGTAGGGGCTCACCTGCGCTTCAGCGCGCTTGCGGAAGCGCAGGTCTTAGGGGAATTTAAAATTCCCCCGCTTGCCGGCGCGACAGGCCGGTCACGTGAGCGGTTCGCCCAATGAGGGCGAACCAGCTCCGTGACATCACTGGTCCGCCCCTGGCCAGTGACGCGCCCCCCCCCTGACGGCCCGCCCCCTGACGGCGCGTGCGGTAAGCAACCGCAAGGCCAGGGAAAGCACCCGCTTGCCCGATCACCGCCGCACTAAGGCGCGCACGCCGGCGGCATCCAAATAGTGCCGGCTCTGGGCGCGCACCCAGCCACTCGCGCAGGGGCGCCGCCGCACACGGATGCACGCTCCAGCCTCTTAAAGGCAGAACTACCCGGACAGCACTGTGCCATCAGTTGCAGGTACTTTACTCTGTCCTCCCTAGCTCCACCCCAGGGTGCTCATCTGGCCCTATCTCCTGTCTCAGCCTGGTGCATTCACACACCTCCACATTGCTGCTCTGCCATTGGATCCTCTCTCCTATATATACCCTGCGGTTTCACTCACTCGTCAGCTGAGAATAGAACCAGTTGTTCTCATTACTCTCTGCCTCCCTAGTCCTGTCTTGTCTTGTTTTGCAGTCTTCTTCGTGTACCGAACTGGCTTCCTCTTCGACTCTCCGTACCTCTGGCATCCTGAACTTGGCATACGGCAATACGACTCTCCGCACCTCTGGCACCCCGAACTCGGCAAACGGCAAACCGATTACGTCTCTCTCTCTCTCTAACCCCGGTCTTGGCTAACAGCACCCACTACCATCCGTACCTCTCCTGCCCCGACTCGGACTCCCAGACCATTCTACTCTCAAGACGTGTCCTCGTGGCTGTGGGTGGCGTTATATCCTTTCCCACCTCAGCATCGCGGTCCCGCCTCGTTTGTGGTGAGCTCGACCTGACAATATATAAGTATTTTATTGTGTATTTCTGTCATGTTGTATGTAGCATTGGGCTTCTCTGTCGTCTGTTGTATACATATGCCATGCTCAAAAGCACTCCATTTTGACACTTACACACACACACATATATATATATATACACACACACACACATATATATATATATATATATATATATACATATACATATATATATATAAAAAGAAATAAATATGTAAATATAACTGTATGCTCATCTGCATGTCTAAGGCAGGTCTGCAACCCTGCCCTTCACCATTATCACCCAGCACTTCCACTGCAGCAAGGGATTCTGGGAAATTACATGCAAATGAGCACGCAGTGCCACTTTTTGCTTCAAAAACCATTTTAACATGGTTCCCTATAGGCTTAAGCTTGCTGCATGGTCACAGCTTTGAGCACAGCCAGGGATATATATATATATATATATATATATATATATATATATATATATATATATATATATATATATATATATATATATATATATATATATATATATATATATATATATATATATATATATATATATATATATATATATATATATATACATACACACACACACACACATATATATATATATGCGCGGCGCTTTAAATTTGCTACTCGCCAACAGCAATTACACTCCCGGAAGAAGCCCGTGTGGTGAAACAGCTGTAAGAGTTTCCAGACGTGGGACACAGTCGTTTGGCTGATTTACAGCCTCTCTCTCCACTCTCAGCAGCTATCTTGCTCATCCAGCTCGGCGATGGTGGTTTGCCTGCTTTAACCTCTTTTCGTGGCCAGATCATGGAGGACTGATTAATACCCGCAACGGAGGCGCATGACACGGACATGGTGATATTTTCCCTAAGCTATTATTTGCATACCCATGACTGTCCTCCGTTCTATCCAGGGTTTTCTCTATGTCAATTTTTTTCCACATACGTGTGGTGATGTCCTCCTTACCTAGCCTCCAGATTATTCATTTTGAACTATCTGGTTTATGTAGCATTTGTTTGCACATTAGTAGATTATTTAATCAGTATTAGTGCGATTATTGCTATATGAGTGTGGTTTGATGTTTTCTCTTATCCCTGTATGTGAGCAGCTAATTAGTTACGCCCAATTAGAGGGAGAGCACAGTTTTGCACACATTTTCAGTGCTTTGATTACCCTCTGGGTGACTACAGTAGAGGCAACGTTTTTTCTAACATTTGCTGTAAACTAGCCGGGTTACATTCTGGGTATGTGCTGGGTATGTTCTGGGCTAGTTTGAGGCACCTTTAAGGCATTTCTGCATTGACTAACGACCCATAGGATTAACACAGCAGGGATCCCTGGCAGTCCAATTCAGTTTGAATGGGACTGCCAGGGACCCCCGCTGTTAATCTGATAGGCCATTAATCAATGCAGAAATGCTGGGGCTAGTTTAAGGAAAGTTTAAGGCATGTATTCAGAATGTACCTGGGTGTACCTGGGTCTTTTGGGGAATTGCCACTGGTTTTTGTTAGAATAAGAGTTGCCTCTACTGTATGTCTGCCCTCACTTGAGTATCTATTTGTTTGATCAATATCATATTTGCTTTGTACAACTTTGTATTTATATGTGACATTTCTGATTCTCATGCATGCCTGCATATCAGGTTTTTCTATATGCATATTACAATTCATGAATTGTCAGACCTGTGGCCCCCTTCAGGATCTATTTTAGGACCGGCCGGTCATCATACCCAGTGGGATCCTCTGATTCCCTCTGTGTGTGTATAGATCATCCTCCTCTGCCCCCTTTTTTCTGCCATCTGGGCATCCTGTTTGGTGTTTTTTTTTGGTACAATTAGCAATTTTGTGGGATTTGAGATGACTGTGTTTTCCCCGTCTGGTATTGTTTTTTTAGATGTATGTTATTTTTAGTTTGTTGCAGTGTTTTTTCTGTCCATGATTAATAAACCCTTTTGCATTTAAATTATATTTTTCGTGATCTGAGTGCTTTTATTGGAATTTCTGTATTTTTTGGTGTTTATATATATACTGTATGTGTATGTATGTATGTATGTATGTATGCATGTATGTATGTATGTATGTATGTATGGGTTCCCAAAAAGAGCTTGCTGGGGTTCTGTGTTCTATGAGTAACAATCATCATAATCATCCAGGAACGGCGGTTGCAAGATATGTATGACCCCATGTCATTTTAATTTCTTCACCCTTGTGATTGTCAGACTTTTTTTTATTTCGAACTCATTCATTTTTTTTCCGGTTTCTTCGGGTAATACTCAGCAGACATCTCTCCATACTTTTGTGTGGTCTGAAGCTTCTTCATTATCTTTGCATTTAGGGTCCAAGTGTCACAGCCATATGCGAGTACGGGCAGCCTACACTGGTCTAAAGTAGAAGATTGAGAGGAGCGCACGAACTGGAGGGAGCAGGAAAGGACCCAAAATCAAAAATATATTAAAAAAGGTACTTTATTGTGTCATGAGACCCATCTGGTCTAAAACCTTCCTCTTTAAGGCACATTGGAAGGTTCCCTTGGAACATACAGTATGTGAGCACTGTTCATATCTGTTCAGGCTTATATTAAATGGGTCATTGTTTGTTTTTCTATAGGTATGGCAGTCATGAATTATTTTAGCATCTTAACATATAAAATTGAAATTTGTGGGGTTGTTGCTAGATGTGGTGAATCTGATTGGTCCGTGGGTCTGTCACTCAGCCTCTTGCTAATCAGATTGGTCCGTATCCCTGCCCCGCACGCCTCTCATTGGCCTGCGTGGCTCTATGACGTCACCCAACTGCCACTCTCTTCTCCTCCTCACCCGCAGCTCACCTTCCCCCTCGGCCTCACCCAACTGCCACACACACGCACAACCACCCGGCCACTGTCCTCTTCATCCAGCGGCCCGGACTGCCGGCTCCTCCCCTCATCACCCCCCCAGCTCACCTCCCCGCTGGCTCCCCCCATCACCGCAGCTCACCTCCCCGCCGGCTCCCCCCCCCCACCCGCAGCTCACCTCCCCCGATTGTGTGTCTCTGGCTGGCTGATTGCGTGTCTCTGATTGGCTGCCTCCCCCCTGGAACCACACACACCGACTGACAGCCGCCGCCGGACTACATCCCCCAGCTTCCCCTGCGACGGGTGACGCGCCGGTCCCGTGACCCGTCCCGCCTGGCTGCTCCTCCCCTTCCCTCTGGTCCCCTTCCCCACGGTGCTCCCTTGCTTGCCCACGTGGGGAGGGAGATGGGTGCGGGGGGTGGGGTGTGTGTGTGACACTGTGTGTGTGTGTGTGTGTGTGTGTGTGTGTGTGTGAGACACTGTGTATGTGATACTGTGTGTGTGTGTGTTTCACAGTGTGTGTGTGTGTGTGTGTGTGTGTGTGTGTGTGTTAGTGTGTGTGTGTGTGTGTGTTAGTGTGTGTGTGTGTGTGTTAGTGTGTGTGTGTTAGTGTGTGTGTGTGTGTTAGTATGTGATAGTGTGTGCGATAGTGTGTGTGCGTGTGCGTGTGCGTGTGTGTGTGTGACACTATGTGTGTGTGACACTGTGTGTGTGACAGTGTGTGTGTGACACTGTGTATGTGACACTGTGTGCTGCGCAGGGGGGGGACCAGAGCTGCGCAGGGGGGGGGGTCAGAGCTGCGCAGGGGGGGGACCAGAGCTGCGCAGGGGGGGGGGGGGGGTCAGAGCTGCGCAGGGGAGGAGACCGGAGCTGCGCAGGGGGGGGGGAGCAGAGAGAGGGGAAGCGGAGAAAGACTGGGGGAGCGGTGAAAGAGAGAGTGGAATGAGGAGGGAGCGGGAAATTTTAATCCCAGTGTGCGTGTGATAGTGTGTGTGTATGTGTGATAGTGTGTGTGATAGTGTGTGTGTGACACTGTGTGTGTGTGTGTGACACTGTGTGCTGCGCAGGGGGGGGGCCAGAGCTGCGCAGGGGGGGGGGGGTCAGAGCTACGCATGGGGCGGACCAGCGCATGGGGCGCAGAGGGGAGGGAGCGGAGAGAGGGGAAGCGGAGAAAGACTGGGGGAGCGGTGAAAGAGAGAGTGGAATGAGAGGGAGCGGGAAATTTTAATCCCGGGCAGCGCCGGGTTTCTTAGCTAATATCACCTAATATTGAAGAACTAATTTATTCTGAGATATAGATTTATATACAGTAGAGAGAAATATATAAATATATACACGCAGTCCTCGGTTATCCAACGGAATACGTTCTGGAAGTGGCGTTGGATAGTGAAACCGTTGTAAAGTGAGTCCCATGTTAATCAGTGGCGGTGAGCGTTGGAGAACGCATTCCGGCGTCGAAAAACGGCCCTTAGGGTTGCATTGTAAAGCGTTGGATATGCCATTCGTTGTAAAGTGAAACATTGGATAACGAGGACTACCTGTATAGAGATAGATAGAATATCTCAATATCATTGTTCTCCAATTTCTAACTGAATAAAATATATTTTTATGAGTGCACTTTTGGGATTTTCTGTCTTAAAGACATCCGACCAGAAATCTTTCAGAAGTATACAGGTAATATGTGCTCTAAAAAAGGTGTAATCTGTCCTAAACACAGATAAGAATAACTCAGCACAAAGTACACTGCGTCCTGTTTAGTTTATGGTTTTCCGGAAATTCTTAGGTAGCAAACTACTGTATTACAGTATTCCCGCTGTTGCACAAGGCAGTCATATTTTTATCAGTTTTCACCCCAAAAATATATATATACTGAAATGTTTAGTTACTCTTACCTCCATCTTTAAGGGGTGGTAGCTCTTTCTCTATTAACTTGAAATCCGCAAGTTTAGGGGCACCTGTGAAGTGTTTCACCATAGCCCATGACTTAGACAGTACCATCTTTTACCACCTGTAAGTAAGCATAGCAAGTTTATAGTGAGGGTTTCTGTTACATATATTGAAAACAGGAGAGTAAATTATATATAAACATCTATGATGTGAAATCAGAAATCTCAGTCAATTTAGATATTATTTTTATAGATATGAATGCAACTTCAATGTTGGGAACCAAAACATTGGCACTGCATGCTGTATTAAGGCCACAGCATACTCCGTATAATATGGTGTGCACAGGTTTCCCCTCCAATGACCTATTCACTGGGCTGAGCTATCAGTACTGTATGGAGAACTTGAGTTTGTGTATCTTATTAATTCGATGTTTTAGGAGAGCATGAACACATGGACAGTAGTTTACACCATATGAATGGGAGTGAGCACTGTTCAGCCATTCTCACCTGAAGTTCAGGGGTCCGCTAATCAAAATACTTACACTAGATTTGTTTACATAATTTTAGTCTTAAAGAAAAAAATGCAAAGTACCGTCGTTATCTGAACCATTTACCGGGTTGAATCACACACTATAGTGCGGGGTGGTCCAAGAAGGTCCACTGCAGACTTAATGGCCCATCGAATTAACACAGCAGGTGTACCTGCTGTGTGAATCCTACCCGGGTCTACTCGTCTGTAAGAGATGTGCAATAAGAGACAGACAGAAACATCACTCTACCTGCGCACCTCTAATAGGCGATCGCAGGGGTTTTATTTAATTTTAACATTACAGTAAAGTAGCAGGTGGTCTCCGGAGCTGAACTGCATTAATCTCAGGTCCGGGGACCTCGTACTTCCCGAGATACAGGCCCCGGGTAATGAAGCTGCTTACATTTTAATTTTTATTCATAGTGTGCGCGCGAGCAGGGAGTCTCCTGAGCTGAATAAAGCTGGTGTATCAAGTAAATAATGCCATATTTCCAAGCAAGCTCTAAAAGGGGAGGGGGATCGAACACATAAGAGGTCACACAGTAAAAATTAGATGACAATAGTGTGGAATTGGCATGAATAAAAAAAAATGTTGACATTTTCAATTAAAAGCAGTTATTTTGTGCAGTCTGGAGACTTCGCTTCAGCAATTTTATTAAAGGGGGGGGGAAAGTAAGAAAGATGAAGAATTAAACAAAGCGACAAAATGGCCAAACCTTCATGAAATAGGGGAAATTACTACAAATATCACAAGCTGCAGTTAATACTTGGGGAATAGGTTCTGTTGGGTTGTTGCTAAATGGTGACCTTTATATCTTTGTTGCCAATAGAATAACTGAAAATTAAGCCACGCCCCAATTCTAGAAGAAAGTCACCCTGTCACATGAGGTGGGGTGATGTGGTGAGGAGCCCAACCACAACCATATAGCTATGGTGACCTGTGAGGTCACTCTGTAGCATAAATATGGAAGTACAGGGGGTTGGTCCCTGGACCCCAGGAGGATCACAGGAGTGCCCCAACAAGACCCAGGGGGACTCCAGAGGAAACCGGAGGGGTCTCAACTATCTGCATGTAGTCCAAGTCCAGTAGGTGTGTAACTCTGTGTTAAGATGTGCTGTCACCTTTATTGTTTTCACAGTTAGGGAAAAGTGTCACCAGCCAGACGGGGCCACTCAATATCTGATGTAGATGCCATGACTGTCCACTACTTTTAAGGGAGTGTGCTCGTGGCAGTTCACAGTAAGGGATTCCTAAACCAGGGTGCTCCAGAACTGGCACCAGCAAGGTTGCTCGAACGCCAACTTTGAAGTATAGGCACACAAGGTTACTGAGTGAAGACTGCTAGGACATTGTAAGGATGAAGGGTAGATTGGAACCCGGATGGAATTACACCCCTTAGCGGAGTCTAGGAAAGTACCTATGAATGACTCCATTCAATTGAAGTCATGGAAATGTATGTTCCCCTTGACCGTGGGTGAGATAAAGTGACATAAGCCGTGTGTACCTCCCGGTGGAGCTGTCTGGACTCAAGGGAAGAAAACCTGTATGTGTGAAAGCCTGTCCTGTCAATAGACCCATGCTGTTTATGCAACAAAGAGACGGTAAAGAGTCTGTGTCACTACACCTACGTTACCTCATAGTAACACTCCTTAGGAGCCGGGCAAGGAGGGGTTACATAAGGGTTCTCTTTAGAGACCCGTATTACTATGAATCTCTCCCTGGAAGTCAGGAAACACTGTATTTACACTAAAGCTGTTACTGTACTTTGTTCAATGGTGGGTTACTTACTGTGCCGACAATATTTGCATCAGCCTGAAAGGGGAGCTCTGTGTTCACAGATCACAGACTGTGCTCTTCCAGATACACTTAACATACCGTGATAGACTTTTTATTGCACTGCTACAAAGTGCATAATGCATGTATTACTCTTATTCCACAGCAAGTGGTGATCTCATAATATGTTTTTCAGTGTTTCTGCCTTCATACCACACAGTTTTTTGGGGGGGGGGTCTTTAATAAATTGCATTAGACTGTCTTATCTGCGGTGAGCACTTGTTTTCACTACAATTTATCTACCATCGGATTAGTCTCCGGAAGGAGCAGCCCCAAAGTACTTTGATTCTATTCGCCCCCTATCCTCTCACCCACGTGTACTTGTTGGACTTTATTTATTTCTATTTAAACACACATATATTGATAAATAGGGAATATTAAAAAGGTGAATAAATACCTTAAGTGTTTCATGTGATTATAACAACAATTTGTTTATATCACAGAGTAATTAATTTATACACTTATATTTGGCGCTATAATTTACTTTTTGTGAAATATACACACACACAGTATAACAGAAGGCTAGGTACAACAAAAATATGCAAAAAAAAAAGTGTATTTCATTGGCCAAAGTTTTGGCTACCTTCCGGAGCCTTTATCAAGAGCTCCCTAGGGTAACCGAAACATTCGCCAATAAAATACATTTTTTTGCATATTGTTAGTGTGCCTATCCTGTTATTTTTGTACAGTACCTTACAGATACTCTGATAGCAGCACCATCTCCAGTAGTCTGGTCTAAGTGTGTGCCTCAATCCCTCCTACACACACACACTTTACTAGCTCTCTTATTAATCTCAATTATTTTTATTATTTGAATCCACATGTTTTACGTTTATCTGGTTAGAAATGTTAATCATAAAATAGAAAATAGAGGAAGAAGAAAAGATCATTTTATAACTTGAAAATGGCGCACAGCAATAACTCTGTATAAATATCCGATAACAATGTGATGGTTTGTAATGTACTGTGCTGGTAATGTATATTTCATGTGTTCCATGGATATTTTTTCCCCTCAATAAAAAAGATATTTTTTTAAAAAGTGAAGACGCTGCACTGGTTTTTCCAGCACGAAATGTGCAAAACCACTTTCTAAATATGACTCATTTACTTGAATGAGGCCAGAAGTTGTCTTCTAGCACAACAGGCGTCTTATGGAGCAGCATTTATGGGCCTAAGGCTATGGCCCCTGTCCTCCCTGCTGCACGCGTGCCTGGCGACATGGCGGCCTTTACGGGGGCATGGCCATGACGGGCTATATCTACCCTGCCATTGGCTGCGCGTCGCCACGTGACAGCGTCGCAGCACAGGAAGACAACATTCTTGTCTTCCCTGCCAGTGTACGCGTCACAGCACTTTGCGCAGCCACACACAGCCACGGGGACCTGCCCCATAGAGGGTTGTACTGTGGCGTGTGGCGCACATGCTGTAGCACGTGCTGCCGTGACTACCGAGGACTCAGCCTAAATCTGCTGCAGAAGAGGAAATGCCAAATGTATGAGGGAAGGGGAGAGACACACATACAAGGAAAGAGCAGGGAGGAGAAGACAAGAATAGAAGAGCCCAAGAAATACAGAGTTGGGGATGGGGACAAAGGGTAAAAAAACAGAGGTAAAGAGATAAAAGTGTGATAGCAGAAAAGTAGGATAACCGTTGCCATACAACAAAAGCAGGAACACAATGTTGTAATGACATTACCTTACGTAATATTATGTAGAGATTGCAGCATACCCAGTGATGTGCAGAAATCTGTATCTCAAAGGTCTTACGAAAAAAATGGTGGTGCCTGCAGCACAAGAATTTAAGGTGACCCAGTTTCAGTTACACAGATCTCTGGCTTTCAGGATAAACCTGGGAGGTTAATAATAATATAATCTTGTATAGCGCTTTACAGAGACATTTTGCAGCCACAGGTCCCTGCCCTGTAGAGCTTACAATCTATGTTTTTGGTGCCTGAGGCACAGGGAGATAAAGTGACTTGCCCAAGGTCACAAGGAGTTGACACCGGGAATTGAACCAGGCTCCCCTGCTTTACTCACTGAGCCACTCCTCCCAACCAAAACTCATGTAGTATATCTTTTAGAGTGTGTTTGTCACAAACAATATATTGGCATGATTTAAAAGGCCTCTTAAAGTTAGATTTGCTGAACACAAAAGAAACCTTGAAAAAAAGTTTTCTACAGCATGAGTTATCCAGACACTTTGCAGAGAAACATAACAATAGCAGCAAGGGTCAGAAGATTAGATCATCTATTCACCGTTTTTATTCTAGACTTGGTCTTCCATGCCAACTTTACCCTCCATATCCAAATTAATTTCTAATAATATTGTTACATTTTTTTTTAAATTATTTAATATTTTAAGTATTTCAGCAATAGATGCACATTACTGATTGTAAGTTAAATTATGAATTTTAAGATACATTAGTATATTTAAAGGTTCATTTATCTTTATTTAAATTTACATTTTTGTTCTGAGACATATATGTTTGGTTATTTTCTTATCATGCTGTCCATACTTTTCTTATGGGATACAATTTGTATTTGTTTACAATTAACTGTTTTGTGTCTCTTTGTTCATTTGTATTTGTGTATTTGGGTCATGCTAAGGGTGTGTGATCAGCAGATAATGATTGTCTGGAGAGTCTGTTATTTCAAATGATCCAAAATAGGTGTGGGCATTTTCACATTAAAGTTTAAAAATCTGAAAAACACGTGTTGGGATTTTTAGCCAACCTGAGCATCCGTTGTCCCTAGTGATGTCACCAGGACACGATGCTGAAGATCTGAGGCTTGTGGAGAGGGGAGCTTAGCCCGGACAGGGGTGTGCCAAGATCGGGACGCAGAATTAAGGAGCCATGTTTTGCTCTATATATGCACACTTAGAAACGTTTGTGAGTGTCCATTTTGGAGTTTTTATTGTGTTGATTTATACTTTATAAAGACATACTTCACCATAGGAGGTTTGAAGCAAGGGGTCTCCGGAGCTGGACATCATTAATGTCAGCTCCGGGAACCCCCTGCTTCCAGATACTTAAACCTCCATAGCAGGGTCGGTATTTCTGCAGCCAGGGAACTTGTGTGCCTAACATAATAATGGCATTTAAATGTCCCGCATCACCCAGGCCAATAGGAATCTGTGACATCCATTTCAGCTTCCTATTGGCCAGCGTGACCGGGACATGGAAATCTCACAGAAATACCGGTACAGAGGTAAGTATCTCTGGAAGCAGGGGCTCCCCATAGCTGACATTAACACACTTCAGCTCCAGAGACCCCCTGCTTCAACCCTTTTAATAATAATTAAAAAAAAACAAGCAATACAACCTGTGCTGCTGCTTTAAATAGGAATGCATTAACAATGTGGTATCTCACGGAAACCACTTCACTTGAAAGGGTTAAGCTAAGCGCCCGTTTACGGATCTGCGCCATAGTGAGCTACAGTAGGTACGTGTTTTACACACATTTTGTAGTGTTGAGCAACTTGGAGAGCCACACATTTTCTTGCACCTAAATTTGTGATCAGTTACAAAACAGAAATGCGAGTTACTTGTGAATAAAAAACAAAGACCTGATGCATTAACCCTTTGAGTACAGGGTGGGCCCCTCTGACACTTGCAATCCTGTGATCGCTTCTCCCCTTTCTGTAAGATTGCGCTCTGCGTTCCGCACTTCTAAAAACGTGCAAATACACTGACATAGCTATGTGTCATGAGGTGCTACATGCTTGGGCACACAAAGGCTTATAGTATGTGTGTCGTGCTTCCAACACGTGATACTAACTAGATCCACTTTGAATGAGCTTTTCCCTGAGGCATCAGTTATTTGATCGCTTGTTAATTAAGAGCTGTTCCTGCCAATTGCTGCAGGTAAATGGGGGGGGGGGGGAGTGTAAAAGGCGCCAGTCCCAAACTTGGTATTTTTCAGTAAGTGATATTCCAGCAAATGGTACAATTTAATAAGGAGAAGAAAAAAACATCCCCAGCCATTTCTTTTGAATTTTGGAGAAGTGTAATTTATACAGTATGTAGAAAAATATATTACTGAGGTTGACTTAATGCTCCCAGGCCTTACATTTGAAAGTTGTAGATAATAATAATAATAATAAAAGTTGTAGATAATAATAATAATAATAATAGCAGTAAAAGCATAAGACAGCAGAGTAAGTTCACTGAAACGCATGTCTGCTAGGACCAGCAAATCCTGAAGTGGCAGTGGTGGGTTAACCAGCAGAGTTAAAGATCTTATTACCACAATAACATAGTGAGCCTATTCCAATAGTTGATGTCTTTCTAAGAATCACTAGTCAGGATGTTCTCCTTTGGCTTACCTGATTTAAAGGAGAATTACAATATCTGGGTCTGTGTGGAGAATATGCTTCTGTGCTCAGCCTGCACTGCTGCTTCTTCGTCTACAGACCTGTAAAAAGCTACAAATGGTCCTTTTCTCACTTCCCCCTCACTCACTAATCTCTCTCCACTCCCCTTCCCCTCCTCTGGTCCCTCCCTCTCTCTCTGTCCACAATACACAAGGGAGAGGGAAAAAAAACCACTTGTAAAGGAGATAGGATTGTACTTGGACCACTGTTCATGCAAATGACGGAGCTGCAGAATTTGATGTATCTGATATAAATGTTGTTCATGTACCTTTGAGAAATCCTAAATTGCACGCTGGTGCACATAGGGCAATATAGCAAAACAATGTCTCACTTAGCAAATATTTAACATCTAAATTGCATTAATATCGGGATGTAATTTCCCCCTCTCTCTCCCTCTCTCTCCGCTCCCCCTCTCTCTGTCTCCGCTCCCCCCTCCCTCTCTGTCTCCGCTCCCCCCTCCCTCTCTGTCTCCGCCCCCCCTCCCTCTCTGTCTCCGCTCCCCCTCCCTCTCTGTCTCCGCTCCCCCTCCCTCTCTGTCTCCGCTCCCCCCTCCCTCTGTCTCCCCATTCCCCTCTTTCTCCCTCTTCCCCTACTTCCCCTTTCTCCCTCCCTGACTGTTTCTTCTTGTGATAGTGGTAGTTGTGTGTGTGTGTGGGTGGGTGTGTGTGTGTGTGTAGGCGAAAGTTGATTGGGTCAGAGTGAAGGTCCCCAGCATGACATACATAAGTGCATAAAGCTGTAAGTGTACCAGGTCGGTAAACGTAATGGCAGCATAGTTATATGCATATTCTTACCTGGTAGTCCCACTGATGTCAGAGTTTCGTGTGTGAGGCGGCGTGCGCGGCGGCGCCGAGGAGTGAGGGTAGCGGTTCCGGTGGCGCCGGCGAGGCTTGCTTTTGGTGTGACCAGGGGGGGGGGGGGAGAGTTGAGGCAGTGTGCGTGGCGGCGCCGATGCCCATGGGTAGCGGTGCCAGCAGCGCCGGGGAGGCTTGTTAGCGGTCTGACCGGGGGGTGCCAACTCCAAGTGAGGCCAAGAGGAGCACGCGGTGTGAGGGGGTATGCCCTGCTGTGACGTTCAGGCAAATGAGCTGTGTCCGTCCGTGGGCCAATCACAAGGGGCCAATCACAGGGGGAACAAATACACACACAAACATTATTTCAGTCTTATATATATATAGATAATAGAAGTGGGGCTGTAGCTTTGCATCTGAATATTAGTTGGATTCTCTGTTGAGGCAAACTTTTTATTTACACGCAGAATAAACCAGTTTGCTTAAATTAAAAGATTTTTTAAAAATAAATCAGCAGAAAGTATAAAACAATTTTTTTTTTTTAACGGTGTGAAGTAGTTATTTTTTACAATGACTATAGGGGAATTCACCTGTTTCTATTTAAATGGTGTACTTATGTCATCTTGGCGTTACTACCTGTAGACACAGTGGGATTTTAACCTTTTCTAGGCTGAGTCCATGGTGACTGCAGCCGTGCGGAGGCGCGCTGAGGCTGAGGGAAAGCGGGTGCTTTCCCTGGCCTTAGTTCCCGCACCGTCCGGGGGCGTGTCGGGGGGCGGGCCCATGACATCACGGAGCTGGTTCGCCCTCATTGGGCGAACTGCTCACATGACCAGCCCTGCGCTCCCGTGAGCGCTCAAACTAAAAAATTTTAACAGCTACGCTTCCGCATGCCTGCGGACGCGTGCGCGAGCCCCTGCTAAAGCCACTCTCATTGCGGCTGCGGGGCTCACTGACAAGCGTCAGCGCGCCTCAGCACGGGTTAGCGCCTAAGCGCTGACCCTGGACTCAGCCTTATCAGTCTTCCCTCAGTGCTCAATAAACAGCTTTCTGTAAAGCAAAATGTACTTACAGAAACTGCATTCATTTGAACGGCTTTTAATAAATATGCATTTCTACCTGTGCTGGAACCTAGTGCTGTTTGTTTTATGACTCTTCACAATCTTATCAGTCTTCCCTTTGCACAACTAGCAGCTACAGTAACTGTTAATCATTTTTACTTATAGAAACTACACTCAAGGTCCACATTTTCTCAGGCTATTGTTCAGAGTTTCTCAACCAGGGTGCTCGGGTACACTGGTGTACAGTGATCCTCTAACCAACGGTGCCGCAGCCCCTGGGAATTGCTCTTTCAGCTGCTCAGCAGACACGTCCCATGCTATCTGGAGAAAGAGGCTGTGATTCACCTCGCCTCCCTGATCCCAGAACATAGGAGAGCAACGAGAGGCGGATTGCAGCCTCCACGTCTTCAGACAGCGTTGGACGCACCTGCTGCTCAGCTGACATGTTTAGGGTGTGATAAGTAGGGGTGACCTTGCACAAAAATGGTTGAGATCCTCTGCTCTAGTGTTACGGGTGCTCGCCACAAACTGGACGGGACCGCAGGGCCGAGGTGGGATATACTGAAACACCGACCTAGAGCCACAAAGCCGAGTCCGAATTGCAGGTTTCGTAGTCGTGGGTAGCCAGGTCAGGAGAGAGCAGCGTAGTCATGGCAGAGGTCAAGGCAGGTGGCACAGGAGGTCTGGGTCACAGGCTGGGGTCGGCACCAGGGGAAGGCAAGGAACAGGGTAGGCTTCAGTAGCAGGGTAGGCTTCAGGAAGCAGGATAGGCCTCAGGAAGCAGAATAGGGCAGGCAAGGCAAATCAGATGTACTTGTGACTAGAACAGGTTACATGGACAGGTACAAAGTCCAGGGAGAGATTTGCCAGGAACCAAGATGGCCACAACAGGCCATGTATGGGCAGGTTCCAGCAAAACTCTGGACTAGAACCCTTACATCTAGTCTGTAAGTTTCTTTAAACTGTACTTGCAACTAGAGGTGGCCAGTCCAAATACGTTTCCCAGAATTCCGCAGATTGTTTACTCCAAAATGAATCTGTGGATAGGGTACTAAAAATCCCTCCCTCTCTTCCCCCTCTCCCCATCTCTCTCATAAAGGAGGAGTATAGTATACAGTAATTGTGATACAACAACTGTATATGTTTTAGAAAAAATATGTATGTGTTTACAGGGCTAATGCTAAAAAGTGAATAAATATAATATGTTATAATACTACAGTGATTACTATACTTGTACATAAAAGTTAGGCTGCTTAGGCAAAAATGACCAATGCAGATCAAACAATACAAACAAAAAATACAAACAGCCGGTGCCTGAAATGAATATAATAGAATACCCTAGTGAGTAAGCTCTGACCAAATAAAGAGTCCAATCATGGTAGTCACACAGTTCCTGAGAAGAATCTTGACTGAAGTCTCACAGCACATACAAACAAACATGAAAGACAAAAAAGAACAATCATAGTGTAATCCTAATAAATAATAATAATATATAAACCACTAGCACTAAATATAAAAACTTAAACACTTGCAAAGAATTACTTAATAGCTATTGCAATTTAATAATAAAACACATGTAAAATATACTGTAAAAAAGACAAACAATTGCCTATAATGACTTGGAACACAGGCTGAAAAAGTCCATCCAGTAGGAGTAAAATTGAAATCCTTCTTACAACAGGACTAAAGTTCACGGGCTCATAGGACGATTTTCTTTCCTTTCTTTGTAGTGGACCTCCACGGGAACGCCACACAAGTCCTCCGGAGTTTGAATGATGCTCTGATGCTCACCGCCGCGGATAACACTAGCTAGCGCAACAGCGCCGAAGGTCCCGGAAGCCAGTAATACTCCTGGCACTCATAGAAAGGAATCCCCTGGCTAATCTCAGCTCTATGGGGGAATGTGCTGCCAATGCCCACGTTCTCAAGAATAAAGAGATCACCCTACACGTTTCATGACGGAAGTCACTTCGACAGGGGCATGAAACGTGTAGGGTGGTTATCTTTATTCAGATGACACTACCGGAACCCGGAAGCTGCGCAAACACATACACTCACGAGGGCAATACTCAGGAGAATTGTTTTGGGCTGACTTCTCTATCACGTAAGCCGCTACTCCGTGTTCTTTTCAACAACTGGGACTTGTTACGAGTGGCCCCCTCCCTTGAGGCTGGCCCTCTTTAGTGTTGTGTGTTTTTAGGATTATGTGTTCCATTCTTAATTTAAGTGTGTTGTACATGGTTTTAGTGTACATATAAATTGTGTCTGTGTTTTATCTCTCATGCGCCCCTTTTTTGGTTTAATTTCATGTGGATATTGCCCCGCTGATCAGGGAGACTGGGAGCTGCAGGGAGAGTTGCATAGGCTATGAAGAGAGGGGAGACTGAGGACAGCGCACACTATTCTCTTTGTCATTAATATTAGGGGGTTAAGATTATTGTTCTTTAGGGTAAGGTTAGGGGCTTATCTTGGTGTGACAAAGCGGCCGCCGGTGAGCTGAGTAGCGGTTAAATGCCGGTGGAGATTTGGTGGAAGCAAACCAGCCGCAACCAAATGCCCTCGGCCTTAATTGAGTTGAGTAGGATTTGTGGTATCTACACTCAGGACCAGAAATCATGGAGCCCAGGACAAATGAAAGGAGCAGGCCCCCCCCAAAACTCATAGCGCACCTATCACGGAAAAATATTTTTTAGCGTGCAACTTTTACTTAACTGTTTTCTTATTGTGATACAGAAAAAAATATTACAATGCAACCTGTTTATTTTTATATTTTCAACAAAAGACAGGTGACCGAGTGGGTGGGTGAGTGACTGGGTGAGTGACTGGGTGGGTGAGTGACTGGGTGGGTAGGTGGATGAGTGACTGGGTGGGTAGGTGGGTGAATGACTTTGAGTGACTGGGTGGGTACGTGGGTGACTGAGTGACTGGGTGGGTGGGTGAGTGACTGAGTGATTGGCTGGGTGGGTTGGTGAGTGACTGAGTGATAGACTGAGTGGGTGGGTGGGTGAGTGACTGAGTGATTGGGTGGGTGAGTGACTGAGTGATTTGGGTGGGTGAGTGACTGGGTGGGTGAGTGACTGGGTGGGTGACTGAGTGACTGGGTTGACTGAGTGGGTGGGTGGGTGACTGAGTGACTGCGTTGACTGAGTGGGTGACTGGGTGGGTGGGTTAGGGACTTTAGTGACTGGGTGGGTTAGTGACTGGGTTTTAGTGACTAGGTGGGTGGGTTAGTGACTTTTAGTGACTGGTTAGTGCGTGGGTAAGTGGGTGGGTTAGTGACTGGGTTAGTGGGTGGGTGGGTTAGTGACTTTTAGTGACTTTAGTGACTGGGTTAGTGACTTTTGGTTAGTGACTGGGTGGTTGGGTTAGTGACTGGGTGGGTGGGTTAGTGACACTTTAGTGACTGGGTGGATGGCTGGGTGGGTGACAGTGGGTGGGTGACAGTGACAGGGTGGATGAGTGACTGGGTGGGTGACTTACATTGAGTGGGTGGGTGCTGCTTTCTGCTTCCTTGCCGACAGACGCTTCCCCCCCTGCCCGATATCCCGTGGCAGCTGCCCGGGGTGGGAGGTGGGCTCGGGTGAGGAGGGCGCGGGAAGTGGGCACGGGAGGTGGACTCGAGGGCGCACAGGAGGTGGGAGGCTGGGGGGGGCGCGAGACTGGCGGGCGGCTGCAGCATCCCCCGCGGCTGCTGCTGTGTTGTCGCGTGGAGGTGGGGGCGTGGCGAAGGCTGGCGGGCGGTTGCAGCATCCCCCGCAGCTGCTGCTGGGTTGGTGCGCGGAGGTGGGCGGCTGGGGGGGGGCATGAGACTGGCGTGCGGCTGCTGGGTTGGCACGTGGGATGTGGGCTTGGGGGGGCGGGGCGCGAGACTGGCGGGCAGCTCCAGCATCCCCTGCGGCTGCTGTCTGGGACAGGAGGCGCACTCGGGGGATCCTGGGTTGGCGCACGCGTGCAGGCGATGCTGGATTGGCGCTTCCCTGCCCTCCAACCCACGTCGCCACCATTTATTTAATTTTTTTAATATAACGGGCAGGGCCGCGCAGCGGGGCCCGGGATGCCCGTACCCCTTGTCCCCCCCCTGTTGGCGGCCCTGTCTACACTACTTTGCCACTCACCCCCCCACCTCCCTACACCCCCCCCCCCTTCCCCCTTGCTCTCAAGAGTGGGACCGGATAGACAAGCTTGTTAGAGCTGCAAGCAACATTTACACACGGTTTTCTATAACCTTTACTCTAAAAGTGTCTCAAAGAGATTAATCTCCAGAGAGTGTAGTAATGAACCAGTATGTAGAGAATGCTGTGTCATGCAGAATAAGCAGCATTACTGTGCGTGCAGGTCACACAGTGCACACCCTTCTCTTTGTATATATGAATGTATGTATGTATGTATGTCTTTATTTATATAGTGCTATTAATGTACATAGCGCTTCACAGCAGTAATATACGTGACAATCATATAAATAACAAATAATATAAATAACACATAAAGGGGAGAAGTGCTTCAGACATTAAAGTAACATTTAGGAAAAGGAGTCCCTGCTCCAAAGTGCTTACAATCTAATTTGTTGGTAGGAAGAACGTACAGAGATAGTAGGTGGGCGTTCTGGTAAATGTGTCTGCAGGGGGCCAAGCTTTATGTATGAGGTGTTAAATATCAGACATGGAGCTAGTCATATACTTCCTTAAGCAGGTGTGTTTTAAGGTGGGTCTTAAAGGTGGGTAGAGAGGGTGCTAGTCGAATATTGCGGGGAAGGGCATTTCAGAGGTGTGGGTCAGTCAGTGAGAAGGGTTTAAGGCAGGAAAGGGCTTTAGATACGAAGGGGGTAGAAAGAAGACATCCTTGAGCAGAACGCAAGAGTTGGGATGGTGTATAGCGAGAAATTAGGGCTGAGATGTAAGGAGGAGCAGAAGAGTGTAAAGCTTTAAAAGTGAGGAGGAGAATTGAGTGTGTGATACAGGATTTGATAGGAAGCTAGGAGAGGGATTTCAGCAGGGGAGACACTGAGACAGGTTTTGGAAAGAGTAGAGTGATTCTTGCAGCAGCATTTAGGATAGATTGTAGGGGAGACAGGTGAGTGGCAGGAAGGCCAGACAGCAGGGGGTTACAGTAGTCGAGACAGGAGAGAATGAGGGTCTGTGTCAGTTTTTGCAGTCGAGCTACAGAGGAAAGGGCTTATCTTGGTAATATTGCGGAGAAAAAAAGGCACTTTTTTTGCTACTTTTTGAATGTGAGAAGAGAATGCGAGAGAGGAGTTGAATGTGACCCCTAGGCAGCGTGCTTGCGCTACTGGGTGAATGATAGGACTTGCAACAGTGAGGATTGTGAGGATTCCAGTGCTGGTGCCAGGCCTGGAGCCCAGGCCAGAAGACATCCTATGGGGGAAGATCAGGGAAAATCTCTCTAGGGAGGTCCCTGCGCCTAGAACTATGGGATAACCCCAGTTTTTTCCAGTTGTAAATGTGTGTGTCTGTTTATGTCAGTTGTGGGTGGCTTTTTTCCAATAAATTAATTTGATAAACTCTTGTGTTTGGTAAGTTGATCCCTGGTGCGATAGTCCTGTTCTACTGTGAAAATTACATCATGTTAAAAACCACAAACCACGGACAAAAAAGGGAAAGGTTCCCATGCGTTTCACACCAAACAGGTGCTTTCCCCAGCAGGTACTGTAGAGTGTTTCCCTTTTTTTTTTGTCTGTGTTTTGTGTTTTTTCACATTATGTAATAAAGTACTTTTTCTATTTTTTTTTCCATTCACATCTGGTAAGTTCCTCTTCTTTTGGGTCCGCATCTACCATCTATTCTCTAACCAATATTCTTGCTATTGACAAGCCCACCTGAATTTAGCAATGGTTTAAAAGGTAGGAAAGGGAAATGTTTGCCTCTCTCCTCTGGTCTGTATGCAGACTGCATGCACATGTCCTTGCTACCCAGGGACACCAGGGTGCACAGACCGCATGTACGTGTCCTTGCTACCTAGAGACACCAGGGCGTGCAGACCGCATGTACGTGTCCTTGCTACCTAGAGACACCAGGGCGTGCAGACCGCATGTACGTGTCCTTGCTACCTAGAGACACCAGGGCTAGGAGAACGCTTGTACATTTCCTTGCTACCCAGGGGCACCATGGTGAGCAGACCGCATGTACTTGTCCTTGCTACCTAGAAACACCAGGGCGTTCACACCGCATGGACTTGTCCTTGCTACCTAGGGGCACCAGGCGAAGCAGACAACATGTACCTGTTGTGATGCCCACACCACGTTGCAGTCTCTTTTATCCCAAATAAGGACGGAAATACTGTATTTCTATTTACGGGGGGGTTTATTTATAGGGGTTAAGTAACGTATTCGCAGGCCCACCGTCCCTTTAAGAAAACCAAACCAAAATCAAAAGAATAAATAAATACTGTAGAGGGAGAAAAGGGGTGGCCCGGGATTAAAGGGGTTACACCCCATTTGGCCATCCCTTGACCTCACCCGGGAGACAAAGGGTTAACTGGGCTAAGACCCAGAACGGTGATTTCACCCCTGTAATGACATGTAAATGTGTATCCCCCTGTTTCCCCTGTTTTATTGTAACATCTGGTCTGCAGCACACACACACTGGGATCCATCCGGGAGCACAAGGGTTAATAGTTGTATAGTGATTATAGCCCTTTGTGTAACTTTCCCGCCTTTTCAGGCACCATTTTGCAGGCTCCCATAGGCCGCCATTGGGACTCCATGTCTTTCAATAGCGAATCTTGCTGTTGAGTCCTGTTCCTGAGAAGACCAGCAGATGGCGTCCGAGAGGGAGAGCGGCGGTTTCCCATTGAAAGTCAATGGGCTCATTGACTTCAATGGAGAAATCCTCGAGAGAGCTTTCCAGGAACGAGTTGGCTGCCGTCCAAACCGCTTAACCGCAAAGCGGATACAATTTCAATAGAAGAGCTTTGATCACTTACAAGTCAAGTTCAACGACAAGTGGCGTGGGAATAAACAGTTCTAGGGCCCCTAGGAATAAAATTCTTTCTGTCCCTAGTTCCTAGACCTCCCCCCACTCGACCACAACCGGGTCCCCGTATCCTGGACCCCCGATAAGGGTCGAACCGAGAAGCGCGGGCCGCGCCATAGGTTCCAATGGCGGCGGCAGAAACAGCTCAGGAAAACGGCTAAGTGTCAAAAGCTGAATTTTGGTATTCCATAGCTCCGGTTCCGGAGGGCCCAGAGAGTCAGGGTTTGGGGTATCTGTAGCCACTGCTCCGGCATCGCTGCAGAACCATCCTTGACCCTCTTGGACCAACCCGACGGAGTATGGACCCCCTTGAAGATTCGGGACTTTTTCCCATAGACTCCAATGGCGGCCAAACCCCATTGACCGGCTACGACGGAAAACTCCGATTGACTTCAACGGCGGCATCGCCCCGTTGAAAGTCTATGGCGAGGATTCCCATAGCCGCCAACGGTGGCGGTTTGCCATTGAAAGTCTATGGCGGCGAAGCCCGTTGTTTTCAATGGGGATTTAGTGAAAAACCGTGATTTAATTTACAGCGGAGATTTATGTATTAAAATGTAAAATGGTTTTAAGTGTATTTGTGTATCTCCGGTTTCCCAGGTCGTAGCAGGTCGCAAATTGGACCATAGGTTGTCCCAGTTCCGGCATTGAGAACTGGGAAGTTTGGACCTGCTGGACCCAAAGGAACCGGATATTTTAATATGTTCATGTTTTATCCAACATACTGTATTCCGAGATATGGGTAAAACTCAGAGGAAATTCCTTTGCATACCAGGGTAGCATATGGCCAGAAAGGCAACCCAATGTCTAGGGCCTGAGTATGTTTCAAACGAGTTTGTCACCTCCACTGTTTGCATGAGGGTGGAGACTACTCAAACCAGAGCAGTCTTCAAGTGTTCCATTTCACACCTCACAACAAAGGATTTCCTGCCAGGTACTCCATTTGGTATTCTAGCTGGCATTCCTGATATAGAGGAGGGGTTATAGAAATGGGACCCAAGAGCTCTACTGCGCATATACCAACTAGCCGGGGGGCATGGGTCAAAAAGTGTTCCCACGTTAACCACTGGCTAGAGTTAATTGAAAACCAATCCACGGTACTCAATGTTAAGGATAGGGCACAAAAGGGTTTTAAACTGATGTCCACCCTGTATCCTTGTTCTTCAATTTATCATCTGAATGCTACCTTCCCAAAAACATGCCCTGGCATAGGCAATAGTGTAACAGTACAGTCTTTGCATACAATAGAAATGGTTTTGCTTATCTTAGTCCATGTGGCGAAGACGTCTCCTCCTTTTCTTCTCAGGAGAACTCTGCCCCACGTGAGCTCAGAGAAACTCCTTTAGTTCCTCTGTAACCAGACATCACTGCTTCAGCACGGCTCTCTCGGCAGTGTCTCTCACTCTTTACCAGCTTCTTTACACTGCTTCAGCACGACTCTCTCAGCAATGTCTCTCAGGAATCCTGCTTAATTAGGCTGCAGGTGCATGCAGTAGGTTAACTGGTTGAGTGCTGGAAGGTACATATATCCTCCATTCTAGCCTACTGAGTCAGTGACTCTGTCACTTTGTCTTTACTACCTGGAGACACCAGGGTGCACAGACCGCATGTACGTGTTCTTGCTACCTAGAGACACCAGGGCAAGCAGATCGCATGTATGTGTCCTTGCTACCTGGGGATACCAGGGCAAGCAGACCGCATGTACGTGTTCTTGCTACCTGTGGATACCAGGGTGCACAGACCGCATGTACGTGTCCTTACTACCTGGGGATACCAGGGTGCACAGACCGCATGTACATGTCTTTGCTACCTAGAGACACCAGGGCTAGGAGACCGCGTGTACGTGACCTTGTTACCCAGGGACACCAGGGCGAGCAGACCGTATATACATGTCCTTGCTACATAGAGACACCAGGGCATGCAGACCGCAAGTACGTGTCCTTGTTACCTAGAGACCCCAGGGGTAGGAGACCACGTGTACGTGTCCTTGTTACATAGGAGCACCAGGACATTCCATCTGTACCTGCGACTCCTTGATACAGAGAGGCTTTTTTCACTGAAAACTCTGGACTTTATGCTGCTGGACTCTGGCCTTGTGTAACGGATCCGCACCTTAATTTACTGTTTGCCTTGCCTTACAGACCTGTGCAGTCCTGGAACTCTTCCCCTGATATTCACTGCAGCCCCACCCTGGGTTCACTCATTAAAGTAATGCTGTCACACGCCCCTTCTGCTATTGGTTCACTGACCTTTAAAGACAGCTTTCCCACAATACTTCCCTGCCGAGCATAATCCTTCCTGGATGTCACAAGTGTTCTGCCACAAGCCCTAGGCTTGGCCCGTTGTGTAATAACCTCTCTAGTTTTCTTCCCTAGTTCCTGAGGCCTGCTGCTAGTCTTCATGCAGGGGCCTGTGTTTCCTGAAGTATCCTGAGGCCAGCTACTACTCTCTACGTAGAGGCCTGAGTTGCCTGCTTTCCTGAGGCCTGCTGCTAGTTTCACGCAGAGGCCTGTTCCTGACTCCTGTGCTGAAGCGGAGGACTCTCCAGTGTTGACTTCAGCTTCCTGTTTCCGGGGCCTGCTGTCCTACCATGGCAGAGGCCTATCTACTGGTTCCTGGGGCCTGCTGCTCACTCTCCATTGCAGAGGCCGTGTCCTGGTTCCTGTGCTGAAGTGGAGGACTCTCCAGTGTGTTCTTCAGCTCCCTGTTTCCTGAGGCCTGCTGTCCTTCCACAGCAGAGGCCTATCTACTGGTTCCTGGGGCCTGCTGCTCTCTCTCTCCATTGCAGAGTCCGTGTCCTGGTTCCTGTGCTGAAGCGGAGGACCTCCTGTGCTTACTTCAGCTCCCTGTTTCCTGAGGCCTGCTGCCCTTCCCTTAGCAGAGGCCGGTCTATGAGTCCTGAGCTCTGTAGCTCTCTCCTTGCACAGGCTCGTCATGGACTCTTGCGCTGAAGCACTGGTTTACCAGTGCTGCCAGGCGGTGTGCCCATTCCAGTCTGCCTATCCCTTCCTGAGACGGTATCATGGGCCATGGTCGCCACACGTGCAGAACCCGCTCCCGCCCTGCAGCTATTACGCTGAAGCGGGACCTAGTTGACTTCCTGTTACCGAAACTCCACTCCGATAACGTTTATCCTGATGTCTCCAATCCTGACCCTAGCTTGTCCACTGACGATTCTACCTTCTCCAATCCCAACCCTGCTATGTACGACTACGAACTGCGCAATCCGGATCAGCCTGCGCGGTCTAAGGTCGGTGCTTATACAACCCCACCTCAGCCACGCAGTCTGACCCAGTTTGTGGTGAGCACAACCGTGACAGTATGCTCGGCCCCACAAACTCAGACTGCCCTGTGGTGAGGGTTGGCATGTTTCTGTCTGAAATCCTGTCCTGGCCTGTGGACCAGTCCCAGTTTGAAAACCAGTACCTGTTTGAGAGACTGCCTTCCCCTGAAACTGTGGGTTTGTGTGAAGGTTTAACCCTTTAAAAAAGACTGATTCTTAATGAACTCCTTACTCTGTCCCAGCGCCTTCGAGAGTCAAGTCAATCCCTGGTCTCCCATTTTCATACCATAAACTGGGCCACCGTAGATCCTAGGGCACTGGTTCAGGTTCAAGATTCGATCCATAAAGTGGCCCAAGATTTGGACGATTCCATTATGCTACAGGACCCTCTCCTCGCTGCCTACGCACGTTCTAATTACACCCATTTTCCCTCAAGTCCTTATGCTGAACCCTTTGGGGTTCTTCCCGCACCTCAAGATAGCTCTACTGTCTTGGTACCTCCCTCTCCATAAAATGACCAAACTATCCCTCTATCACTAACCCCTAATGTAGAAGCTGCCACGATCACTAGCCCTGATTGCCCCTCCGGTTACTTAGACCCCAAGGATATGTCTACGTTAACCCTTGCCGATCAGCCCTGTGAGGTCCCCGTGGAGTATACATATATTTCCCTAGCCAACAGTAAGGCTCTACTGTCCGAGAACGAATCTCTTCTACCCTCTATTTCTAACTCGGAACCCCTAACTTCAGACCTTGAGCTTATTCCTGTCTTAATCCCTGCTAGTCAGGCCTATGAGTTTCCCACTGTAAATCCCTACATTTCTTAGGTCTGTGTGTCTCTCTCAGAGTGTGAACCCTCTTTGCCCTCACTTACTAACTCAGCATCTCACATTCCAGCCCTTGAGGTTTTTCCTGCTTTAACCCCTGCTAGGCGTGCTCTCCCCGTCAGAGAAGGAATCCCTTCTACTTCCACGTTCTAAGTTTGAATTCCTAAGTTCTGTTCCCAAGGTCATTCCTGTATTAACCCCTGTGGGGCAGCCCTATGAGTCTCCTTTGGTAAGTCTCTGTTCTTCACCAGCCAAGGTCACGTCCCTAGCTCCAGAGGAGGAATCCCTTGTGTCCCCAATTACAGAGGAAAAGCTCTTTATTTTTTACTCTCAGGTACTAGCTGCATTAAGCCCTGTAAATTCTTGCTGCCTCCAAGCTAATGCCTCCTTTCTAGCCTCAGAGAATGATTCTCCAAGTCCGACAGCAGAGGTTGCATTGAATGACTCCCCTAACGTTGTGGAGTCCTTGGATATTCTTTGCTATAAACCCCCTGCTTCAGCTCAAGTTTCTGCTGCCATGCCCCCTGAAACTTCGGCTAAAGTTCTGATTCCAGTTAAATGTATTCAGGTACCAGGTTTTTCCCTAAGCTTGGTCGCAGAGTCCCCATTCCTGGGTATTTCGCTGAACCAGTCTGTCTCCCAGAGAGCGGTGATCCCTGCTTCAGCGCATAGTCCCCACGTCATGGAATCTGGAGTCATTTCTGGTTTCCCAGACACTCCTTACCAAATACCCACTTCAGAGACCAGTACAGTTGTGATTGCCCCCCTTGTACTGTCTGTGTTCTCCTCTTCTCAAAGCTTAGGGTTAAAAGCGTACAGTGGTCATTATGCCCCTCCTGGGGTTCATGTTGTGTTCCCAGGAATGTTTGCTGACACACAGCTTTCACTCAAAAGTGACGCTTTTTAATATGTGCTAGCTAGAAGCCAGTACACAGTTTCCCCTCTCTCTGAAATTTGCCTTGTCGGTCCCGCTACTCTGAGAGGTAAAATCCTTCCTTCAGATTTAGAATCTCTTTCTATAGAGGCCGTCCTTGCTTTTGGTTCCCCTGATTTCTCTGCCCATGCAACCCCTCCAGGGATCAGCGTATCTGTTGTCACCCCCTTAGTACAGTCTGAGACCACCCTGCCTATATTACAAGTTCTGGTGTTTAAATCTGAGCTATTTAGTTTTCCTGCCCTTGCTAAACCTCAGTCCCTCAGCACTGCATCTAAATGTGCTCCAGCAACCGTTGGGTTACTTGGGGTAAAAATGAAAACTCCTGTCTTAAAGGGTACTTTCTCACACATGTCCAGCAAACCTAGAACTTCAGTGATTGATTTTAGGTCACATCACTATATCTGATTTTCTCACTAGTCAAACCCAGACACCCTCACCACTGGCTAGGAGTTCTGTTATCAGAATTTTTGCACTAGTAAACATACCTATTTCTGTTTTTGTCATGACAAGCACCCCTGTTGTTAGGACCCTTGCAGTTTTGGATAAGACTCTTTTTACTTCTAAGGTTTCTGAAATTAAGAGTTTTCACGGTTCCAACTTACCGCTTATTGTCTCTTTAACTCCCATCATTACTACTCCACTACCCATCACTGACTCCCAGGCACCAGCTCCTGGCCCTAGTTCTCCTATCAGTACCCCTGCAGTGCTAGATGTTCCTGTTATAGATTCTGAGCCTCCAGCTCCGGAGTCTATTCCTCTACTCGCTGCTGCTCTTGTAGTCTCTCAGGTCCCTGTTACTGAAGTACAGACTTCAGCTTCTGATGCTAGCTCCCCTCCCTCCACTACCCGTGCACTGCCTGATTCTCAAGTTCCTGATATTAAAGCCCCAAAGCCTATTCCTACTCCCCAGACTATAATATCTCCCACTGAGGATTCTACAGTATTTGGGAGCTCCACTGCTGATTGTTTCTCTGCCTCTGCGAACCCATGGTTATCCCTCTCGGAACCTTCTGTTGCCCCTGTTATTTCCTCTGTGTTGGAAATACTTAGTACATACCCCAAGATTTCAGTCTCTAAGCCTTGTTTACTGCTTGCCTTGTCACCTTCCATACCAATACCTGGAAAAGCTCCCACCCACCCTATACCCTTGCTGACCACTACCTGGGAGACCTCTTGAGGAGAAGTCCCTCTCAAATTCCTACATGCAGAGGTCAGCCAAGACTTTGTCTGTCCCGAAGGTCACCCTGGTATACTCGATCAACTATCAATGTCGTTTATCATAAACTCTGGTACCATTACTAAGGACTTGGCTCCCAGTGGGGGTTCTTCTGCTGTTTCTGCTCCAGCATAATCCTTCCTGGATGTCACAAGTGTTCTGCCACAAGCCCTAGGCTTGTCCCCGTTGTGTAATAACCTCTCTAGTTTTCTTCCCTAGTTCCTGAGGCCTGCTGCTAGTCTTCATGCAGGGGCCTGTGTTTCCTGAAGTATCCTGAGGCCAGCTACTACTCTCTACGTAGAGGCCTGTGTTGCCTGCTTTCCTGAGGCCTGCTGCTAGTTTCACGCAGAGGCCGTGTCCTGGTTCCTGTGCTGAAGCGGAGGACCTCCCGTGCTTACTTCAGCTCCCTGTTTCCTGAGGCCTGATGCCCTTCCCTTAGCAGAGGCCGGTCTACGAGTCCTGAGGTCTGTAGCTCTCTCTCTCCTTGCACAGGCTCGTCCTGGACTCTTGCGCTGAAGCTGCCAGGCGGTGTGCCCACTCCGGTCTGCCTATCCCTTCCTGAGACCGGTATTACGCTGAAGCGGGACGTAGTTGACTTCCTGTTACCGAAACTCCGCTCCGATAACGTTTATCCTGATGTCTCCAATCCTGACCCTGGCTTGTCCACTTGTCCACTGACGATTCTACCTTCTCCAGTCTCGACCCTGCTATGTACGACTACGAACTGCGCAATCCGGATCAGCCTGCGCGGTCTAAGGTCAGTGCTTATACAACCCCACCTCAGCCACGCGGTCCGACCCAGGTTTGTGGCGAGCACAACCGTGACACCTTGATACCTAGCACACCAGGTACGTGCACAGACGTCTACAGACTCATATAGACTTTAATTCGCTATTGAAAACTGATCTTTTTGTTGCTGCATTTGTTTGTTAGGAAAGCCTCCATTTTTGTTGTTAAAGCTTTGGGGGGAAATAAAGCCTACATTTATTTGAGAAAAGCAGTCTCCTGCTTTAAATCTCTGCACACATCTCCCACAGACTCCTTTTTCTATTGTTTTATGTCTGAAGCGCTTATTCCCATTGTATTCTAATATGTTACGTCTATTGTAAAGCGCTATGTATCTGGATGGCACTATATAAATAAATATATACTGTATATACATACATGGTATTCTTGCTATGGTCATAAGAGGGCATTAGATTGTTTGCTGTTTTTCAGAATATACTACTGTTTTCTTTTCTTGCTTGTTTGTACATATTACCACTAGGATGCAGTAAACTCTTGGATGGAATAATTAGAGTTAGATTTTTTTTTTAAATTTCCTTTAGTGTGTTAAAGCAAATTACTCCTAAACCTAATTTTAAAGTTGTAACCCTAACTCCAATTCGAACCCTAACTATAATGTAAAATCCCCACCATAATCCTGATTCAAGCTTTAAACCTAATTCTAACTCTTACCCTAATTGTGAATTTAACCCTAATTAGGGTGACTAGATTTTCAAAACTACAAACCGGACACATGAAAAAATTATTCAGAAAACATTAAAATTACATCACACTCTCTCTCCCCCCTCCCCCCGCCTCTCTTTTTATCCTGCCACGTGATCTCTCTCCCCCCCCCCTTTTCTCTCACACATACACGCCCCCCATTCTGGCTCTCCCCTGCCACCTCCATCCCTCCATTATCCCTCCCCTACTCCACCCTCTCTGTGTCCCACCCCTCTCTTTCCACCACTCTCCCTCCCCCCTCCATTCTTACTCTTCTCTCAGTTAAAAGTCCCTACCTGTGGAGCAGGGAGGGGAAGGGGGGTCCGTCCTGGTGACAGACACCGGAGCTTGTGACTGACTTCCAGATTGAACTGCTGGGGCCGACCCCTCCCCCTTCCCTCCTCTGCCGCCACCCTTCTACCCCACCTTCCTGCTCCGCTGTCACTGCTTTGATGCCAATCAAAGAGGAAACCTGGACAATTGAAAGATTTGGAGAAAACTGTCAGGACACTGGGATGCTTAATGAAAATCTGGGACTGTCCTGTCTTAACTGGGATATATCGTAGGGTTACCCTAACCCTAATCTCACCCTACCCCCAATCTCAACTGTAGCTCGACTCACTAGGTGGAAGCTAGCACACAGGCATGCGCCAGCAAGTGGAAAGAGGCACAGCCTATAGGAGCGCTTCCTGCTTCTCCTGCCTTCCCCTTATGCTGCCTTTTGCCGCTGAGGAGGAATACCACTAGAATCCAAGGAGATTGTGGGGTGCAGAAGGGGTGTAACCACTCCATGCACTAAGCTCTGGCTATTTAGCATAAAGCTATCCTAAATGAATGTTAATAGTAATGCTTATCCATGGGATTAGCATAACATTAACCCAGTTTTACTGCTTTTAAATATTTTAGCGATAAATTTGTACAGCTTTTATTGCTAATCATATGCAATAGTGGCATTTCCCTTAACATAGCATATCCACTGACATTACCCCCATCCAGACCCTGAAATATGAGCAAGCACCAAGTGACTTGTATATCTCCCCAAATATTTAAGTAATAATCCCCTCAGAACAGGGCATTACTGGGCCAATAATGCCCTGGCTGGAAGAGTTGTAGGCCCGAGGCAAAGCTGAGAGACTTTAACCTAGCCAGGGCATTATTGGCCAGTAATGCCCTGATCTGAGGGGATTATTACTATTATAGGATAAATGTAGGCTTATTATTAAAAAAAAAAAAAAATTTCATAAAAAAGATACAATTTTGTAGTCATATTGATTTTTATCAGCATGATTGTCTACATTCCTATGCTTTTACTGCAAGTTTATTAAAATGAAATTGTACATACACACAGCCCTCTCTATACACACACACACACACACACACACACTCTGCAACCCCCCTCTATATACACAAACACACGCTGCAGTCCCCCTTACACACTGTGCAGCCCTCCTCCTCTACACCCACAAAACACACAGCAGCCCTCCTTCACCCTCTACACTCACAAAACACAAACACACAGCAGCCCCCATCTTCACCCACAAAACACACTGCAGACACACACAGCAGCAACAGACTGCTGCCCCTCTACATCCATAAAACACACACCAGCAGCCCCACTCTACACCCACTGCAGCCCCCATGTAAACCACACACTGTAGACACACACACACACACACACACACACACACATACATACAATACTCTGTACCCCTCCTCACCCACAAAACACACACTGAAGACACACACACTGCAGCCCCCCTCTACACACACAAAACACACACTGCAGACACACACAAACCAACAGACTGCCAGCTCTACATCCACAAAACACACACTGCAGACACACACACAAAACACTTTGCACCCCTCTTCCACCCACAAAACACACACTGCAGCCCCCCCTCTGCACCTACAAAACACACACTGCAGCCGCCCCCTCTGCACCTCCAAAACACACACTGAAGACACACACCCTGCAGCTCCCCCTCTACACCAACAAAACACACACACAGCAGACACACACCAACAGGACTCTTCTGCCCCCTCTACACCCACAAAACACACACCAACAGAAGACACACACTAATAAAACACTCTGCTGGCCCACTTTACATCCACAAAACACACAACAGACACTTTCCCCTCACTCAAGGGAAAATACTCCAACGCACAGCCCTGAACAGAGTGGGTCCCACACCAAAAACTACTAAAAATATATCAAGTACTTTATTGTTCCATAGTTTAAAAAAACAGAGGTAGGTACCCTCCTACGCGTTTCGGGCAATCCGCCCTTTCCCCTCACTCTCTTGTGCAGAGCTCTCTGTGGGCAGGGAGGGGGAGGAGTCCGTGCCTTGGTGCTGCCTTCTGTCCAATCACCTCCTCTGTCTAAAAGCAAATTTCACACTTTGTGAATGAGAACTGAAGGCTGATTGGCTGAAAAACTTGGCAAGCTGCCAAAAATTCCGGGCCATTACTGTTTGGATAATGCCCGGATTTTTAACCAATCAGAGAGCAGGGACTTCAATAATGCCCGGAATTTACCAGCTTTAGCCTATAATCCTTTATACAACACGTGGAGAGAAACCTGTGACCAAAACTGCAGCCACCTGAGATAAGTGAGAAATATGCTAATTCTATATACTTTCCATATCCCAATTAGCATATTTTGTTCTCTGACCCCCAATATTTCAATGTCTGGATGGGAGTAAGATCAACATTAGGGAAGACATGCTCCAGCACCTGTGTGTGGGAGGAGCTGCTGCTGCAGTGAGTGCTCGGCCATAAGGGCAGAAGGTTGGGCCGACTTCGGGGGGGGGGGGAGACACAGCCCAGGGTGGGTAGGAAATGGCTGTGGAGTATTGGCTCCGCATCAAGCAGTAGCAGCCGTAGCAGATGTTCAACTTGGGCCGGACCCCTGGCTGCCACCACACCCAACTTCCAGCGCCGGTCAGTCTCCCCTTCCCCCCCACCTTGCGGGGTTCAGCAGCACGGTTACGACACTCAGTTTAGCGCATTCGGACTAAGGCTAAGGCCCCGCTCCCTCCGTCAGCGCTCCCGCACTGCAGACAGGCGGGGCGCTGACATACACAGACCGCGATATGCTGCTGATTGAAGTAATCACAAGCAACACACACACTCATACACACACGCAGGCACTCGTACACACACGCAGGCACTCTCTCACACACACACACACACACGCACGCACGCAGGCAGGCACTCATACACACACACACACACACACAGACAGAGGCAGGCACTCCACAATCCTCCCCGCTCCCCGAAGCCTCTCCTCCTCCCGAAGCCTCCCCTCCTCATTGGCTCACAGCCACACCACGTGACGCGTCGACGCTAGGGATTACAATTCTCTTGAATCCCCTAGCGGCTGAATCGTCACAGCGTGTAGTGAGCTGTGCAGCCAGGGGGGCCCAGGACCGGCTCGGGAGGATTCCCCTGCTGGTGGGGAAAGCCCGTGCAGCCGCCCGCGCCGCCGGGCGCAGCGGGTCCCAGCCCTAAGATGGAAAGGGGAGACTGCTCATGAAAGTTCGTAAAATAATTAATCTGTGCACTTCATCTATTTTATCACCAGAGGGCAGTATCAGAACAGTATCAGAATGTTACAGCAATAAATATAGGTATAATTCACAGGTGTCCGTCATGCTCTCTGTCTCCTGCAACCTTTTTTCTACTTAGTCATGTTATACATTACTAGAAAGTATTGTCCAAAAAAGTTGTCAGATAGTTACATTTGTAATATTTTGCACAATTCCATTTTAGTCTCTGTCTTAGGGAGTCATTCATTAAACTGCAATAGTGCCGATCAGGGAACTATCACAAGGAAACTCCCATTTGTGCATCAGCTGGCTTGTTTATTTGTAAACTACTTTAACACTTACAATTTAACCCTTGTTACTTAATAAAACAAATGCAAACATCACCCTGTCTTTCCCCATTATCTCTTAGCATACAATGCTTCCACTGCAGCCAGGAATTCTGGGAAATGGCATGCAAATGAGCACACACAGGCTCACCTTTTGCTTTAAATCCATTTTGACATGGACCCCTATACGTGTATGCCTACTGCATTACACCGCTTTTCAGTACAGCTTGGGTTAAGTGCATAGCCAGTAAATCTACTCACAGACAAATGTTTTGACATTTTGAGTCTGATCAGTGTGAAGCTGGTTATTATTATTATTATTATTATTATTATTATTATTATTATTATACTGGCTTTGCAATTTGAATCTGGGATAGCTTTCAACCACACCTTAAATAAGTTATGGTGGGTTAGATAAAGTGACATCAACCCTCCACCTCCATAGCATACAGCAAATGAAAATACTACCGTACTTGTGAGAACATTCACATGTTTAAGACAGGTCTGCACCTCTGCTTTTCCGCCTTATCTCTTAGCATAACATTTTCCCACTGCAGCCAGGGATTTTGTACTTTAAAAGCCCGTAGTTCATAGAATTTTTTATTATCGGTAACCAGGTCCCCTCTGGTCCCCGGTTCCGCAGCGCTTCACCCTTCCCTCCGGTAACTGCGGGGACAGTAGCGGGTTGCTGGGGAGGCGAGCACATCGCCAGTGACCCGCAGCGGGCGTAGTACAGGGCGCCACCATGTTTGGAGGGCTCGTGCATGCCCGAGACGAGCCCGGCGGCCATAAGGAGGATTGCGCAGGCGGGAGCAATGTATGAGTGCTCCGCAATGGGAACTACATGTCCCATGAACCTACGGGGTTGCGAGTCACATGTCCAAGGCAGCCAATAGGGCTAGGAGAATCTCGGCAGCAGGAGATTGTTACATTTGGCGCACTGCAAGCCATTTCAGTCAGAGCTGGGACAAGGAAGGGGTAGGTTATGTGTGCAGGTGTCTGTGGCACCTGCACTAGGCCAGATGCCCCCTATTAGGCCCCATCTAGGCCCGACTCCCTTCAGCTTGTGGTTGCTGCATGGACAGGCCCATAGATAGGGACACTTTCCTGCAGCTTCAGAGTGAGGGATACAGACAAGAGTGGCTGCATCCTGTCCATAGGTGGTCTGGGACCAGATCAACCTTCACATAGAGACTCTCATCAAAGGTGGCACAGTCCAGGCAGGATACCACCCAACGTAGAGGCGGAGGCTTTTCGGGTTACTGCAATAGATCCGTGGATCCCATCAGTTACAGCATCTGTGCGCCCGGGTGTGTCCACACCCGGCAGGTACCAAACAAAGTGCACCAACTCACCTTTATACATTAGTGGTCAGCGCTGTACCACACATTGGGTGGGGGGAATGACCTTGTGGACACTAGGTTGGTTGGGTGCCCAAGGGCCCCTAGGTACTTTGGGGGACAGTGACTCCATTGAGAGGGGGTGCAGTATTGGGAGGTACGGCCGTGCGAGGCCGGATGGGTAGACTGTAACTATATTAGCTGCATATAGTAAAACTGTTCTGCTTTTAACAAGTGTGTATTCTTTGTGTCCTGTAACGGGCGAATTCCACACGCTAGAATCTCGGACAGGTGGAGGCTTTTCCGAGCATCACTCAGGTATATCCCAGGTTCCCAGTAGCGGAGACTCAGCTCTCCTGTATGCCAAAGGTATAGCACCACACATATACCGTAGCCACACATCTCCCAGGGGGTGGGGGAAAGAGCGCTATATATCTAAAATGTGTCTCACTCGCAGTCACTTGCGTTTCATCATGAACTTATACGTACTGTAAGTATTTGTTTCTCTAGGTTGATATCAGCAGGGCTGTCACCTGGACTCTAAAGGAATAGTTTCAGCTAGTACTGTTTATTACTTTGGGATCGGATATTTAAAAACCTGAACAAATTGATTCTTAAATGTTCATTAAGAATGGAGCGCATTACTTACACTATTTTGAGTTTGAGTAAGGGTTCAATCTTTCACACATATGTAAATACAGCAGTGGCTACTGTACCAGGCTACCGCTGTCCTCTTCAATCCAGTGACAGTGTTTAATATATATATATATATATACACATCTACATCTACATATATATATATTAGCGCCAGATAAATATATTAATTAGAGATAAATCTAAATATTATTTGTGTATATATTAAATAAATAATCAAGGTGGGATGAATAGTGTAATTATATCTAAACGATTAATCTATATCTATATTTCTCAAACCTTTGTATGTATGTCTCCTTGTCTGTACTGTGTTCCCTGTCCCTAGGGGAAATCACATTGGACCTTTGGCCTGTCACTCCGCCTCAGGCCAATGAGATGGCTCCCTTGGCCCGCCCGTCCCTGCACACCTCTCATTGGCCTGAGGCGGAGTAAGGGGCCAAAGGGACACACACACACAGACACACACACACACACCCTCCTCCTCCCGCCTAGGTAAGTTACTAAACCGCCGCCTCCCCTGTGCCTCCAACCCCTGTGCCTCCCGCTGCCTCCAACCCCTGTGCCTCCCATCCCAGCGCCTCTGCCCCTCCTTCCCGCATTGCCTCCAAGCTCACACCCCGGCCGCTGCAGTCAGCGGGGGAGTGGCCGCACGGGACACACACACACAACCTCCTCCTCCCGCCCAGGCACGGGACACAGCGGGGGAGCGGCCGCACGGGACACAGCGGGGGAGCGTCCGCACAGGACACAGCGGGGGAGCGGCCGCACGGGACACAGCGGGGGTGCGGCCATAACACACAGGCTGCCGCGGGACACAACACACAGGCCGCCGCGGGACACAAAACACAGGCCGCCGCGGGACCCAACACACAGGCCGCCGCGGGACCCAACACACAGGCCGCCGCGGGACCCAACACACAGGCCGCCGTGGGACACAACACACAGGCCGCCGCGGGACACAACAGACAGGCCGCCGTGGGACACAACACACAGGCCGCCGCGGGACACAACACACAGGCCGCCACGGGACACAACACAGGCCGCCGCGGGACACAACACACAGGCCACCGCGGGACACAGCGGGGGAGCGGCCACACGGGACACAGCGGGGGTTCGGCCACAACACACAGGCTGCCGCAGGACACAACACACAGGCCGCCGCGGGACACAACACACAGGCCGCCACGGGACACAACACACAGGCCACCGCGGGACACAACACACAGGCCGCCGCGGGACACAACACACAGGCCGCCGTGGGACACAACACACAGGCCGCCACGGGACACAACACACAGGCCGCCGCGGGACACAACACACAGGCCGCCGCGGGACACAACACACAGGCCGCCGCGGGACACAACACACAGGCCGCCGCGGGACACAACACACAGGCCGCCACGGGACACAACACACAGGCCGCCGTGGGACACAACACACAGGCCGCCGCTGGACACAACACACAGGCCGCCGTGGGACACAACACACAGGCCGCCACGGGACACAACAGACAGGCCGCCGCGGGACACATCACACAGGCCGCCGCGGGACACAACACACAGGCCACCGCGGGACACAACACACAGGCAGCCGCGGGACACAACACACAGGCCGCCGCGGGACACAACACACAGGCTGCCGCGGGACACAACACACAGGCCGCCGCGGGACACAACACACAGGCCGCCGCGGGACACAACACACAGGCTGCCGCGGGACACAACACACAGGCCGCCGCGGGACACAACACACAGGCCGCCGCGGGACACAACACACAGGCCGCCGCGGGACACAACACACAAGCCGCCGTGGGACACAACACACAGGCCGCCGCGGGACACAACACACAGGCCGCCGCGGGACACAACACACAGGCCACCGCGGGACACAGCGGGGGAGCGGCCGCACGGGACACAGCGGGGGTTCGGCCACAACACACAGGCCGCCGCGGGACACAACACACAGGCCGCCGCGGGACACAACACACAGGCCGCCGCGGGACACAACACACAGGCCGCCGCGGGACACAACACACAGGCCGCCGCGGGACACAACACACAGGCCGCCACGGGATACAACACACAGGCCGCCGCGGGACACATCACACAGGCCGCCGCGGGACACAACACACAGGCCACCGCGGGACACAACACACAGGCCGCCGCGGGACACAACACACAGGCCGCCGCGGGACACAACACACAGGCCGCCGCGGGACACAACACACAGGCCGCCGCGGGACACAACACACAGGCCGCCGCGGGACACATCACACAGGCCGCCGCGGGACACAACACACAGGCCACCGCGGGACACAACACACAGGCCGCCGTGGGACACAACACACTGGCCGCCGCGGTACACAACACACAGGCCGCCGCGGGACACAACACACAGGCCGCCGCGGGACACAACACACAGGCCACCGCAGGACATAACACACAGGCCGCCGCGGGACACAACACACAGGCCGCCGTGGGACATAACACACAGGTCGCTCACACTCCCAACCCCCTCTCACACTCCAGTCGCCGTGGAACATCACAAAAAGCACACTCCCCCTTTCACCACTCCTGCCCCCACGCCATCAGCTTAATGCACAAATCACAACATGCTCAACATAGAACAGCTCTTTCCCCCCCCCCCCCCACCACCACCCCCCCTCTTCCCCCCCCACAATCCATCTCTTCCCCCCCTCCTCCCCCCACCACCCCCCTCTTCCCCCCACCACCCCCCTCTTCCCCCCCACGCGACCCCCCCTCTTCCCTCCCCACCACCCCCCTCTTCCCCCCCACCCCTCCTCCCCCCCACCACCCCCCTTCCTCCCCACCACCCCACCACCCCCTCTTCCCCCCTCCACCCCCCCCCCCCACTACCCCCCTCTTCCCCCCTCCACCACCCCCTTCTTCCCCCCTCCACCACCCCCTTCTTCCCCCCTGCCTTTACCTACTTACCTCAGTGCACCGCTCCTTCCTCTCGTTGTTCCGGTTACTCCTGCTGGTGGCACGTGGATTTCTATATACACACAGTTGGAGGCACTTACTCCGATGGATTATCTCCTCTTCAGCGTGGATACAAGCAGCGTGACAGCAGGTATTTCATTGGCAGAGTGGGCTGAGGGTGACGTAGCATTAGCCAGGCTGTTCTCATTGAAGACAGTCGGCGATTCTTATTGTCACCCCTTATCACCCCTCCCCCCAACCGGCGTTATTTTTGTCCGCTGAGAACTGTTCATTTGCTCATGTTAGTGCCTCATACGTGTGTTTTAATACTAAGGACATTCCTACGCTTTTTGGCCCTTGAGCACTGGAAGCAGATCACTTCTGCTTTGCTCTCCCCCACAGCAACAGAGTTTTTGCTTCAGTTATGCCCCAGTTTTGCAGCCAGGAGACTTAGGGGTAAATTCAATTTACTGGGAGAAGGAGCGGCTAAGTGAGTAATGCTCTATGGGGCAGGGACTGTGTCTGCAAAATGTCTCTGTAAAGCGCTATGTAAAACTAGCAGCGCTACCAAGAACAAACAATTATTATTACTCTAAAGGCACTTTTTAATGGATGAAAATCCCCATTGATGTCAACTGTACATCCGCTTCTGAGTATATTGAATTTAACCATGTGACCCCAATTCTGAACTCTGTAATTGCACAGACTACCCCATTGAAGTCAATGGAGTTTTCAGTGTGATAGCGCAGAATTGGCGCTGCTGCTTCTTACAGAAAATGGCTTTTGATACATAACTCCCACTCAACCCACGCAACCTAGGACCAGCCACTTTGGAATCTATTTACCAAGGTCTTCCGGCTGCGAAACTAGGGGAAAACCCAGTTCCAAAAATGTTTGTTTTAAAAAAGGCACCAATCCTAGTCACTTCCTCTGAGATAGAAATTGCCCTTTGTTCACTATAGTCCTAGAAGCTGCCCCTTTAATGACAGAAAATACTGTATGTGCTGTGTGTGAACATCTTGCCACAAGATAGCGCTCAAGCTGAAGAACGTTACATTCATGGTATATGACTGCAATTGTGGTTGTTTGAAAGTAAATTGGTTTTATAGCTGAGCGCATCCACCTCTCTTCTCGTTACCCTCCAATAGCCAGTCCTCAGGGAGAACTCGCAGCAGCAGCAGCAGCATTACATCTGGTTGTGCATCTCAGGCACACCATCAATACTAAAGATCTCCCCAGAGACCTTCAAGTAAATATCTAGAACTGGAAAGTAATAATCTCCTCAATGACAGCCTCCCAATCATTTCTCTTTGTGTTCCATCTCATTGGGAATTTACTGGTAGGTGGCAACAGTTTATTGAAATAAATATGGTAGTGTGTGTGTGTGTGTGTGTGTGTGTGTATATATATATATATATATATATATATATATATATATATATATATATAATATATATATATATAATATATATATATATATATATATATATGTGTGTGTGTGTGTGAATTTTTTTCCGCAAGGTATGGAACATGTGCCCAAAATGTGCTAAGCATTTTGTAAGCAGGTTTCAAGCTAGGTGTCTAAAATGTAATCACACATTAGTTATGTGTTTGCTTTTTTGTCACAAAAGAGAATATTAAAGACATTTCATGGTTTTTTTGTTTTGTTTTTTTAATCTAACACGTTTCTTTGAATTATTTTGTAGGGAGTAGGACTTTTGTAAATGTTTTATGTAATATATATATATATATATATATATATATATATATATATATAAATTTTGTTTTTAATCATATAACAAATGTCAAATAGTTTGTTTTGAATGTTCACCAGTCTGATTGTAGATAATATATAATATGCGTTTTTTCTAAGTTCTTTTATATACAGTATCTGCAAACTCAATCTACTGTCATCTAAAAATCCTGTTGTTGTTTTTTTCGTGCCATAGATCTTTCATTTTGCAGTAACTAGTGGATGGCATGATTTGGATAACACTGAATATGACTGCTGGCCCTTGGAGAAACCGGATGAACTTAATATGATAGATTGTGGAGGTGAGGCTGCAAGAATCCTGGCACAGTTCTGTGAGATACAGTAGTACTCCCAGCCAGTGCTGACACTGCAAAGGAGCATCAAGTTGAGGTGGTTTGATTGCAAACAGATTCCTTATGCCTTAAGAAAGAAGTTAACGTTTAGGTTCGTTAACAAAAAAAAGGTGTTCTGTGCAAACTTGTGCTCCATTCGATTTGCAAATTCATGCTTTACACGTTCTTCTAAACATGAAATTTAAATACCCCTTGTGTTCACTTTAACATCTCAGACAGGTCGGCATAAGACATATTCGCAACACGTTGGGACATTTGTGCATGCGGCTGCGAAGACTGGAAAATGTCATGAAAAAGTCATTGGGAAACCACCTAAATCCATGCGATTTTATTGGCGAGTTTCAATGGCAAACAAAAATACTGACGTTTGACATTTACTATAATTAATTTTTTACAGTTTTTGCTATTTACACAGGTCACAAAAGGAAATTGCCGCTTTTGCATATTTATGTATATATATATATACGTTAGTACTACTTACACATTAATCAACTTTTCACCAGTGAATGCTAGACAGGTATACTGTATCTTACAGTTTTGCATCTAGCAATTTTTTTCAATTAAAAAAGAAATCGCCAGTAAAATTAGTGAGCATTATTTTTGACTGTTCCATCACTTCCAATTGTTGGGGGGGGGGGGGCGAAGTGGTAGGGTCGCTGATTTTACTTGGAGACACAGATTGTAATTGTAATGTTTCTCTGAAGATCACAGCATGACTGGCAGGATAACAATGACCCCAGAAAATCAGTAACAAGGACATCACGCATAATAGCAATATATTTGTTAAAGATTGGCACTGCTGACGGCATATTACGTTCACACCGCAGCAGGGAGAAAGGACTGTGGCAATCCCACCTAGGGTTAAAAAAAATATCTTTTTTTTTTAAACAGCTAATCAATGTAAATAGCTTCTTTACTAAGATTCAATAAGCTTTAATGTAACTGTCTAACTTAATTATATATTTTGAAAAATGTGTTTTATTTTTGTCTGGGCTATTGATTTCAAGTATGTAAGCTCCCTACGTTTATCTGTTTGGCTAGTGGTGTCTTCATTGTAGATTTGCAAACAAAGAACAGCTGTAACAGCAATTTGCCTGTGTATTTATGTATAAATCGCTTTACCAGGAAGTAATACATTGAGAGTTACCGCTCGTTTTCAAGTTTGTCCTGGGCATGAGTTAGGATGACAAATACATGGTTACAAATAGTCAGTCATATCACTAAAAAAAATTGGTTAAGATAAATATCCAAAGCTCTGAGTTTTACCAAGGAAATGTGAAATGTTTAAAAAGTATTTCAAAATACTATATGTAGTGTTTGCGCGATACTTGGATGATTGTTTATTGACGAACAAGTGTGAGTTTGCTCCAATATACCGAATAAACATCCCGCTATCCTTACAGTAGATACCTTTTATCACGCGAAGGATGATGCCTTTATTTATTTATTTATTTATAAAATATTTTACCAGGAAGTAATACATTGAGAGTTACCTCTCGTTTTCAAGTATGTCCTGGGCACAGAGTTAAGACAAATAATACATGGTTACAAGTACAGTTACATAAATGAACAAGGTATACATTATATACAAGACATTGCGTGCACAGTTAAAGAAAATGTATATTATGAGCGTATGAAACAGTTACAGACCAGGTTAAAATGTGAGACAGCCTTAGATTTGAAAGAACTTAAACTGGTGGTGGATGTGAGAGTTTCTGGTAGGTTGTTCCAGTTTTGGGGTGCACGGAAGGAGAAGAGGAACGTCCGGATACTTTGTTGAGCCTTGGGACCATGAATAGTCTTTTCAAGTCTGATCTCAGGTGATAAGTGCTGCAAGTGGTAGGGGTAAGGAGCTTGTTCAGGTAGCTGGGTAGCTTGCCCATGAAGAATTTAAAGGCAAGACAGGAAAGGTGAACTTTGCGCCTAGACTCTAGTGTTGACCAATCTAGTTCTTTGAGCATTTCGCAGTGATGTGTGTTGTAGTTGCATTGGAGAACAAAACGACAAATTGAATTGTAGAGGGTGTCAAGTTTGCTAAGGTGGGTTTGAGGAGCCGAGCCATATACTATGTCTCCATAGTTAATAATTGGCATTAGCATCTGCTGTGCGATACGCTTTCTGACCAGGAGACTTAGGGAGGATTTGTTCCTGTAAAGTTCCCCTAGTTTGGCATAGGTCATGGTTGTCAGGGTATCAATGTGCATCCCGAATGTTAAGTGGGAGTCAAACCATAAGCCCAGGTATTTAAAACTAGTGACAGGTGTTAGGGTGGTGTTAGCGTTGGTTCTAATCAGGAGCTCAGTCACTGGAAGCTTTACAAATTTAGTCTTGGTCCCAAATACCATTGTTACAGTCTTGTCAGTGTTTAAAAACAGTTTGTTTTGGGAAATCCAGTTTTCGAGTCTCAAAAAGTCAGACTGAAGTATGTGTTGAAGGTCAGAGAGGCTATGACTGTGTGCAAATAGGATTGTGTCATCTGCATACATGTGTATTGAGGCTTCCTTACAAGCTGTGGGAAGATCATTAATGAACACTGAGAAGAGTAGGGGCCCCAGAACAGAGCCTTGCGGGACACCACAGGTGATATCCAGGGGGTTGGAGTTAGAGCCTGAAATGGACACATGTTGGGATCTTCCTGATAGGTAGGACTGAAACCAGTTTAAAGCATGTTTCCCTATTCCAGAGCTCTGGAGTTTGTTAAGCAGGATAGCATGATTGACTGTGTCAAAAGCCTTTGCAAAATCTAGGAATACTGCACCAGTGAGTTGTCCCCGTTCCATTCCACACTGGATTTCATTGCAAACTTTTAGCAGGGTAGTTACGGTGGAGTGTTTGGGGCGAAATCCAGATTGGAATTGGCTAGGGAAATTTGTCTTGGTATAGAAATCGCTTAATTGGGAGTGGACACATTTTTCCATGACTTTGGATAGAATTGGGAGAAGTGAGATTGGCCTGTAGTTTGAGACAGTGTTTTTGTCCCCACTTTTGAAGATTGGGACAACTCTGGCAGTTTTCCAGGTCTTAGGGATATGGCCTGCAGACAGGATAGAGTTGACTATGGACGCAATTGGTTTGGCAATGGCTGGGGCACCAAGTCGTAGGAACCTAGATTGTAGTAAGTCGGGTCCACATTGGCTGCTTAGTTTTAGTTTGAGGAGCGCTTGTATAATCTCCTCTTCAGATACTGGGCCAAATTGAAAATGGTGGGCAGTGTTGGGAGGGGGTGGGACTGTAGGGATACTCCCAGGATGAGATTCATGTTTGGGGTTTGTGCTGCGTTTCGCTAATAAGTTTGCTAAGGTGGGTTTGAGGAGCCGAGCCATATACTATGTCTCCATAGTTAATAATTGGCATTAGCATCTGCTGTGCGATACGCTTTCTGACCAGGAGACTTAGGGAGGATTTGTTCCTGTAAAGTTCCCCTAGTTTGGCATAGGTCATGGTTGTCAGGGTATCAATGTGCATCCCGAATGTTAAGTGGGAGTCAAACCATAAGCCCAGGTATTTAAAACTAGTGATAGGTGTTAGGGTGGTGTTAGCGTTGGTTCTAATCAGGAGCTCAGTCACTGGAAGCTTTACAAATTTAGTCTTGGTCCCAAATACCATTGTTACAGTCTTGTCAGTGTTTAAAAACAGTTTGTTTTGGGAAATCCAGTTTTCGAGTCTCAAAAAGTCAGACTGAAGTATGTGTTGAAGGTCAGAGAGGCTATGACTGTGTGCAAATAGGATTGTGTCATCTGCATACATGTGTATTGAGGCTTCCTTACAAGCTGTGGGAAGATCATTAATGAACACTGAGAAGAGTAGGGGCCCCAGAACAGAGCCTTGCGGGACACCACAGGTGATATCCAGGGGGTTGGAGTTAGAGCCTGAAATGGACACATGTTGGGATCTTCCTGATAGGTAGGACTGAAACCAGTTTAAAGCATGTTTCCCTATTCCAGAGCTCTGGAGTTTGTTAAGCAGGATAGCATGATTGACTGTGTCAAAAGCCTTTGCAAAATCTAGGAATACTGCACCAGTGAGTTGTCCCCGTTCCATTCCACACTGGATTTCATTGCAAACTTTTAGCAGGGTAGTTACGGTGGAGTGTTTGGGGCGAAATCCAGATTGGAATTGGCTAGGGAAATTTGTCTTGGTATAGAAATCGCTTAATTGGGAGTGGACACATTTTTCCATGACTTTGGATAGAATTGGGAGAAGTGAGATTGGCCTGTAGTTTGAGACAGTGTTTTTGTCCCCACTTTTGAAGATTGGGACAACTCTGGCAGTTTTCCAGGTCTTAGGGATATGGCCTGCAGACAGGATAGAGTTGACTATGGACGCAATTGGTTTGGCAATGGCTGGGGCACCAAGTCGTAGGAACCTAGATTGTAGTAAGTCGGGTCCACATTGGCTGCTTAGTTTTAGTTTGAGGAGCGCTTGTATAATCTCCTCTTCAGATACTGGGCCAAATTGAAAATGGTGGGCAGTGTTGGGAGGGGGTGGGACTGTAGGGATACTCCCAGGATGAGATTCATGTTTGGGGTTTGTGCTGCGTTTCGCTAATAAGTTTGCTAAGGTGGGTTTGAGGAGCCGAGCCATATACTATGTCTCCATAGTTAATAATTGGCATTAGCATCTGCTGTGCGATACGCTTTCTGACCAGGAGACTTAGGGAGGATTTGTTCCTGTAAAGTTCCCCTAGTTTGGCATAGGTCTTGGTTGTCAGGGTATCAATGTGCATCCCGAATGTTAAGTGGGAGTCAAACCATAAGCCCAGGTATTTAAAACTAGTGACAGGTGTTAGGTTGGTGTTAGCGTTGGTTCTAATCAGGAGCTCAGTCACTGGAAGCTTTACAAATTTAGTCTTGGTCCCAAATACCATTGTTACAGTCTTGTCAGTGTTTAAAAACAGTTTGTTTTGGGAAATCCAGTTTTCGAGTCTCAAAAAGTCAGACTGAAGTATGTGTTGAAGGTCAGAGAGGCTATGACTGTGTGCAAATAGGATTGTGTCATCTGCATACATGTGTATTGAGGCTTCCTTACAAGCTGTGGGAAGATCATTAATGAACACTGAGAAGAGTAGGGGCCCCAGAACAGAGCCTTGCGGGACACCACAGGTGATATCCAGGGGGTTGGAGTTAGAGCCTGAAATGGACATATTTTGGGATCTTCCTGATAGGTAGGACTGAAACCAGTTTAAAGCATGTTTCCCTATTCCAGAGCTCTGGAGTTTGTTAAGCAGGATAGCATGATCGACTGTGTCAAAAGCCTTTGCAAAATCTAGGAATACTGCACCAGTGAGTTGTCCCCGTTCCATTCCACACTGGATTTCATTGCAAACTTTTAGCAGGGTAGTTACGGTGGAGTGTTTGGGGCGAAATCCAGATTGGAATTGGCTAGGGAAATTTGTCTTGGTATAGAAATCGCTTAATTGGGAGTGGACACATTTTTCCATGACTTTGGATAGAATTGGGAGAAGTGAGATTGGCCTGTAGTTTGAGACAGTGTTTTTGTCCCCACTTTTGAAGATTGGGACAACTCTGGCAGTTTTCCAGGTCTTAGGGATATGGCCTGCAGACAGGATAGAGTTGACTATGGACGCAATTGGTTTGGCAATGGCTGGGGCACCAAGTCGTAGGAACCTAGATTGTAGTAAGTCGGGTCCACATTGGCTGCTTAGTTTTAGTTTGAGGAGCGCTTGTATAATCTCCTCTTCAGATACTGGGCCAAATTGAAAATTGTGGGCAGTGTTGGGAGGGGGTGGGACTGTAGGGATACTCCCAGGATGAGATTCATGTTTGGGGTTTGTGCTGCGTTTCGCTAATAAGTTAGTGGCACACCCCACAAAGTAATCATTGAATGCATTTGCGATGTCAGTGGGGTTTGTGATATTACTTGGTTGTTGATGGTTAGGAGGCCTGGAATATATGGTTGATAACCTTCCAGAAGTTAGCTGGGTTTGATGTATTCTGGTGGAGATTATCAGAGTAATATTGTGCTTTTGCATGCCATGTTTGCCTTGTGCACATGTTCCGCATGCATCTGTAGTGATTGAGATCCTTGGTAGTGCCAGTTACTTTGTAGCTTTTCCACAAGGCATCCCTGAACTGGTAGAGTGCTATAAGGTCAGGTGTAACCCATGGAAGGTGGGCCTCCAGTACCCTTATTTTGCGTAGTGGAGCATGGGTATCGCAGAGTTTTAAGAACTCGGATTGGAAATAGTCGAGCGCAGAATCAGGGTCGGGAATTAAATCGATTCTGTGCCATGGGCAGTTGGTAAGGTCATCCAGAAACTGTTGTGGGTTAAAGTTTTTAAATGTTCTAGTGAGGAGAACTTTAGGGCTTGAATGGGGCGGTTTAATTTTCCTTACACAGTACACTATTGCATGGTCACTGAAAATATCAGGAAGGATGCCAGAGGATTGGATTCTGCTGGGGTTTGAGGAGAGAATCCAGTCTAGCAAGGAATGGTTATGCAATTTCAGGTTTATCCGTGTGGGTTGGGAAATGAGTTGCGATAGGTTAAGTGACTTGAGTTGTATCTGGATTTTGTGGTTTTTAGGGTCAAGCCAATTGAAGTTGAAATCCCCAAGAACTAGCAGCTCACTCTTCTCATTCAGAGAGGAAATGGAGCCAAGAAATTGGGTGATATCAGTCAAGGATTGCAGAGGTGATTTAGGGGGGCGGTAGATGCCAGCAAGCAAGATGGGCTTAGAAAAGGGGAGGCAGATTTTGCCAACTAGAATTTCAAAAGAGGGTGGGCTTGGTGGGCAATTTAACAGTGTAAATTGTAATGTGTCTGCAAAATAAAATAACACCCCTCTTCCTCTCTTTGACCTATCTCTCCTAAAAATGGTGTATCCCTGAATGGCAATATTTGCATCAGGGGTTTTAGGGGATAGCCATGTTTCTGTAAGAACGATGGCTTTGGGTTTATGCATAAGGCACCATGCCCTTAGTGCGTCCAGTTTGGGCAGCAGGCTCCAGATGTTTATATGGGCGACAGATAGCCCTTTTTGGAATTTAAAGGTGGAATTCTCAGGGCCATGGGACAAAGCTGAAATGGGAGGACCTGTGTTAGGTTCAATATCACCTGCTAAAGAGAGTAATAGTATGAGTAGAAATTTGGTTAGTTGTTTGGACGTTGTAAATTTGGGGTGTTTGCCATTAGAGTGAGCAGTGGTTGGTGTGCTGCTTTTTAGAGTTCTCCACCAACATTCAGTAGATAGTGAAAGGCTTTTGAGTAGTCCAGGGTGTATGGTGATGTTGGGTGTGGGCCAGGATGGAGGAGTTTGTAGTGGATAGAGGGAGTAACATCTCCATGAGGCCAGGAGAAAGAAAAAAGTTAAAATACATAGCAGGTTCATGATGCCAGAGGTAGGCAGTGCTGCAAGGAGCTGTTGTGAGCAGAGTGAGTGTGAGCAGACTAAACAGCATGTGTGTGCCTGTTCCTTGTCAAATGTTTAGCTGTATTGCAATGCTAGAGTCAGTTCAGGGTTTCGGTGTATTGTGCAGTCAGTTTTGGGAGAGACTGCAGTAAATAAGTTGTAAAGGGGTGGGGGGTTGAAATAGGCAGGTTAGCAAGCTTGGAATCATAGTGTGATCTGAATAGCTTACCGTTTGTTGTCTTGAGTAAAAGACTAGGAATCAAGGATTTCATGCAGGTTAGACTGGGGCATCGGTGCAATAGAACAGCAAATGGCTGCTTTTTGTTTTTGTTGTATATTGTTTTCGTGTCTTGGTTTGGCCAAAACTCGTGAATAAGTTTAGTTTCAGGAATACAAGGAAATTATGAATTTGATGGAGGGTGGGGGGGAATTAACATCATGTAATCTGGAGTCGTTTGTCATTTACACTTAGCAAAAACAGTGATAATTAATAAATAATAATGTTAAAAAAACAACCACCCAGCTGGGCCCTAGACTCTTGAATACATGGCTAGCTTCACGAGCCTGAATCTCAGATGGCAGTTTTTCAGTTTTTTTAATTTAGCTCTACAGTATGTGTAGCAGTGTTAGAGCTGTGCAAACTTTTCACATACGTTTGCAAACCTGGGGAAAGTTGCTGAGTTTTTTATTTATTTTTTTTACAAACTTTGAAACATTTTACTTTGTAAAAAAGTTTGCAAGGAAAGATCGCCACAGACCTTTCCATCTCAACTCAGATCCCATATTTCAGGGTTTTTTCTTCTCTGGTGTAATTAAAAAATGTTGCTTCAATTTAAAGAGGCAATCCAAGCAGCTTAAAATAAATAAAAAAAATGTATTTGAATATATATAATAATAATAATTTGTTCTTGTACAGCACTACTAGTTTTATGTAATGCTTTACAGAGACATTTTGCAGACACAGTTCCTGCAGCTTTCAATCTATGTTGGCGCATGAGGCACAGGCAGATAAAGTGATTTGCCCAAGGTCACAAGGAGCCAACACCTGAAATTGAACCAGGTTTGCGTGCCCCAAACCCAGTGCCAGTCAGTGTCGTTACTCACTGAGCCACTCCTTTTCCCTAGCCTTTTATTACCTTTATTGAAAATGTATTATCTAGGCTGCCATTGATTGGTTCATCCGTGATCGATCAGCAAAATCCTGCTTCCCAGGGTCCACTAAATGGTTGCCTTTCAGTTTCAATCAATCCTTCAGTCAGTCTAACTCAGTAGCTACAATGTATTCTTATACAACTATGGTAACATTATCTATTGTTGCAGTTTGCAGTTCAAACTGCTGGGAATATTGGCAACAAATTATCACAAACAGGAAAGTATTTAAAAGATCCTGCACTGCTGGGGCATGTGCTAAAACCTGCTATAGAAATCAAAGGATGCTCAATATATTACAACTCATAAAAATGGCATTAAGGGTTGAATTTTTAAATTAAAAAAGGTTGTAAATATTATCTAAGACTACAGAATGGATTTATTTAAAAAATTCCTCAGAATCTAAAATACTGTACCATTCCTCCCGACTTTCAGTGGCGCTAAATGTATTATCTAACGGCCTCAGGTATTCACTAGGGTTGCTAACCGCATTTCCTTCTCTTACTATGGCTAATACAGGCACCTTAAGGCTTTCCGCAATTCATAGTTACATTGTTACATAGTAGATGAGGTTGAAAAAAAGACATACGTCCATCAAGTTCAATCAATGCTAAATTTAGACAACAGATACTTTAGCCTATATCTACTGTATACTTACTTATTGATCCAGAGGAAGGCAAACAAAAAACCCCAGTGTCATATCATCCAATGATATCTCATAAGAGGAAAAATAAAATCCTTCCTGACTCCAAGAATTGGCAATCGGATTACTCCCTGGATCAACATTCTTCCCATGTTTACTTATTTGGTATAGCCCTGTATACATTTCCTTTCTAAAAAGATTTCCAACCTTTTTTGAACAAATCTATTGTATCTGCCATCACAGTCTCCATGGATAATGAATTCCACATTTTAACTGCCCTTACTGTAAAGAACCCTTTCCTTTGTTGCTGGTGAAATCTCCTTTCTTCCAACCTTAAGGGATGCCCCGAGCCCTTTGTACTGCCCTTGGGATGAATAGTTCTTTTGAAAGCTAGTTATCATATCCCCTCTTCGACGCCTCTTTTCTAATGTAAATAAATCTAATTTGGCTTGCCTCTCCTCATAAGTTAGATTGTCCACCCCCTTTATTAATTTGGTGGGTCTTCTCTGCACTCTCTCTAGTTCCAGAATGTTTTTTCTAAGGAGTGGTGCCCAAAATTGTACTCCATATTCAAGGTGTGCTTTCTAATTCTTTGTAAAGGGGCATAATTATGTTTACTTCTCTTCCATCCATTGCCCGTTTAATTCAAGATAAAATCTTGTTTGTCTTTGCAGCTACTGCATGACTTTGGGCACTATTGCTAAGCCTGCTGTCTACAAGCAATCCTAAATCCTTCTCCGTCAAGGATTCTCCCAATTTATCCTCATTTAATTTGTGAGTCACCTGTTTATACTTGCTTCCCAAGTGCATAACCTTACATGTATCTGTATTTAACCTCATCTGCCTTGTCCAGTCCTTCTGGAGAGAAATTACATCCTGCTCTGATTCTATTACCTTACACAATTTAGTATCATCAGCAAAGATGGAGACTTTGCTCTCGATGCCAACCTCAAGGTAATTAATAAACAAGTTAAAAAGCAGGGGTCCCAGTACCGATCCCTGATGTACTCCACTCACGACCTTAGCCCAACCTTAAAAAGTTCCATATTTGACAACCCTCTGTTGTCAGTCCTATCCTTCAACCAGTTTTCAATCCAGGTGCATATATTTTTACATTTTTTAAAAAATATTTTCATAAAATGTTTGTATTTTTAATTTGCTTTATTTTGGACACCAACCTCTTGTGTGAAACCGTATCAAAAGCCTTTGCAGTATCTAAGTAGACCACATCAACTGCATTACCCTGGTCTAAATTTCTACTTACCTGCTCAAAGAAACAAATAAGGTGAGTTTGGCATGATCTATCCTTCAGAAATCAATTCTGACTATTACTAATGATTTTGTTTTCCATTAGGTATTCCTGAATATTATCCCGTATTAAACCTTCAAGTAGTTTCCCCACTATTGAAGTCAGACTTACAGATCTGTAATTTCCCGTTTGTGATCTAGCTCCCAATCTTGTTGTACTGAGTCTGTGGAAATGGAGTCCTTGAATATTAAATATAATGGTTTTGCTATTACTAAGCTTAACTCCTTAAGAACTCTTGGATGTATGCAATCAGGGCCAGGTGCCATATTTACTGTAATTTTTTCAAGTCGCTTATGAACTTCTTCCTCAGTTAACCAATTGTTCATTAATATGGAGGTTGTGGCTTCCTCCTGCAGCACTACTATTGAAATTGATTCTTCCCTGGTAAACACAGAGGCAACAAATTTGTTTAATACCTCTGCTTTTTCCTTATCTCCAATAATCTGCCTACCCATCTATCACTGAAAGGGCCCTATATTTTCTTTTCTCATTTTTTTGTTATTAATGTACTTAAAGAACATTTTAGGGTTTACCTTACTTTCATTTTTCCATTATCCATTTTTTCATTATCCATTTTTACTAATTTGATTACCCTTTTGCAATTTTTGTTACATTCCTTATAATTCTGATACGATGTCTCCGTCCCTTCTGACTTAAAGAATCTAAACATTATTTTTGACTTATTTCTTTTAGACTTATTACCCAAGGGTATACACTGATAAGTGTGCTTTTCTAACAATGTTTTAAAGACTGACCATTTATCTTCTACATTTTCCCCTGCAAAAACATCATCCCAGTGTATTACTTGTAGATTAGACCTCAGTTTATTAAAATCTGCCTTTCTAAAGTTTAGAAGGATTCTTCTGGTTTTGATTTTGCACTCAACCTTTGTTTGTTGCCTGTTGGGCAGCTGAAGGTTTAGCTAGTGCTTGCTCAGACGGTTCAAACTTTGCAATCTTGTTTTCCAGTTGAGTGGTGTCCCCAGCTCTCACTGTACCCTTGTCTTCACGGGCTTTAGTCCCTGTGGGATACCGATGCTTGGGCAGGGCCAATACCTTTTCCTGTAGTGGAGACACCTGTACTTTATTGGTCCGCAGAGCAACACTCTGTTTTAATTCTTTAACCTTTTTCTCCAACTTCATCTTTCTCTGAGCTTGCTTCCATGTATCCTTCATTATATTGTGCAGCACTGTTAATTTCTTCATTAGGGCCGCAGCTGCTTGCCTCAGTTTCTGGACCTTCTTGTGCTTCCTCTTGTAACAAGTCACCTGGCCTCTAAGCTTGGCCTCTAGCGATGCTTTGGTGATGCTCAGGGTAGCCTTCAGTTTCTCATGCTGCTCTGCGGGGGGACACTGGGTAATCAGGCGTTTCTGCAGCACTTGTCTGTGCGGCAACTGCTTATCTCTTGGTGTGAGGCAGCCAGTGCTATGCGGAGAGTATGAACCTCATTCTTCGATATATCCACCTCTGTGCGGACACTGTTGACCTCCTTGTGTGAGGCATTCAGTTCTATGCAGAGAGTGTGAACCTCATTCTGAGAGACTTCCTCCTTTCTATGGCACTTGCGAACCTCTTGCTGAGAGGGACTAATCTCCTTCAGTGCCTCCAGAGATTTGCTCTGTTTTTCCACCATGGTGGCAGTAGTAGCGTTCATAGTATCTAGCGCAGTCTTTAAATCCTCTAATTCGGTCTTGTCCAAAGAGTAAATTGTGAGCACCGTCTTCTGTAGCTCAACATTATGTTCTCTCTTCAGTTTTAATTGTTCACAGACATGCCTGGCATTTTGCAGGGCATCTTCAGGGCTGGTCAAGGGATCGTCACTAATTGGTTCCAGCTTCGCTTCCCTGATATAGTTTAAGGGTTTCTCACTGTCAGCACCAGACAGACACTTCTTTGGGGTACACAACTTCTGCCTTGGGCCCTCTGGATATTCGGTCATCCGCGGGACGAATTCTCCATTTTCTCTGGGGTGCAGGGCATCTGGGCCCCCCATTTCATCCAGCGGGATCTGCGGACGTGTCTGATCCTTCAATGGTAATTGGAGAACCTCTTTTATTTTTCTGCCTTTTTTGCTTTGGACAACTCCATTCCATCAGGAGTATTGGGGTCTCCTTTTAGGTTTGAAACTTCAGCAGTTTCACAGCATCCACCATGCTTTTCTTGCACTTGCATTAGCTGGCAGGAATTTTCAGGGTCATAGAGACCTGTTTGTACAGAGCGTTTAGGCACCTCCACCATTCTTGGGGTGTTTTTTGGGTGTGACTCGGTTCAGGTTCCCCATAAGGAGATATCTTCAACCTCAGCCATATCCTCATAGGACCGGAAGGGCCACTCTTCTGTGGGGTAGGGTTCATTACAGGAATGCCGCATCTTGGCCTCCATTTTGGTGGTTCCAGGTGTATTTTTCTTCCTTACCTCAGGAGGCACTACAGTATTTCAGCTGTTTTCACTGTATTCGCTAAAACCCTATCTAGTAGTCCTACAGGTGGGCAGACTTTGCTTGTAGAGTTTGTAGCTCACAAAGGCGTCTCTGTAGACTTTTTCTTCTTCTTTACTTTGGTAGGTTCTGAAACATCAGCAGTACTGTGCACACATTCTTTCTCATCAGTGATACTGGATGTGCACTTGCTAAGTAAAACTTCTGTACCTTTCTTGTGACCACAGTGCATTGCTTGCTGCTGCAGTTCCTTGGCTCATTGAAAAAAAATGTTCATCTGGTTGTTGCCCTTTTTCTGGGACCACTTAGGGACCATCCTCATCATCCGAATAAGGGCTGAAGGGACACTGCTCCATGTGGCTGGGCTCTTTACACCAGGAACACATTTTCTTCCCCATTCTTGCATAGTCTGTATTTGACTTCAGCTGGCCGACCATTTTAAATTCCCAGTTTTTTTTTCTCTTTCACAAGTGGTGAGGTAGACTCTGGTCACAGCATCAGTACCTTGTTTGGGTCACCGTCTGTCACAGTACTCCCAGTCCAACTGTGGCATTGTGGCTTTCTCAGCGCAGTGTAGTTTTCCATAGTTTTTATATATATATATATATATATATATATATATATATATATATATATATATATATATATATATATATATATATATATATATACACCCCAAACAGTCCAAAAGAAAGTAGTTTCTGTAGGGGAAGGCCTCTCTGTTCTCCTGGGTCAGCATCCTTGTGTGCTATGGCACTCTCTGTGTCCAGGTATAGAGGTCTTGTACCCTGCTCTTGCTGGCAGCATACAGTCCTTCTGTGTGGATCAAGACATCTTATTTTCCTTAGTTCAGCCCAGGTGTGGGCTAAGGAATCTCTCTCCTGTTAGAAACTATTGGTCAGGTGGAGTCTGGTTGATTGCCTGCTGCACTTAACCAGATCCCTGCTGGATTTTAGAGAGAGTTTCTTCAACAGGGATAAGTCCCTGTTCCAGTAATGAATAATGTTAAACAATGAAATATACATAAAAACAATAAAAGTGAAAAGAAGAAATAAAATAAATATATTGAGGGGGTGTTCATCTGGTTGTTGCCCTTTTTCTGGGACCACTTAGGGACCATCCTCATCATCCGAATAAGGGCTAAAGGGACACTGCTCCATGTGGCTGGGCTCTTTACACCAGGAACACATTTTCTTCCCCATTCTTGCATAGTCTGTATTTGACTTCAGCTGGTCGACCATTTTAAATTCCCAGGTTTTTTTTTCTCTTTCACAAGTGGTGAGGTAGACTCTGGTCACAGCATCAGTACCTTGTTTTGGTCACCGTCTGTCACAGTACTCCCAGTCCAACTGTGGCATTGTGGCTTTCTCAGCGCAGTGTAGTTTTCCATAGTTTTTATATATATATATATATATATATATATATATATATATATATATATATATATATACACCCCAAACAGTCCAAAAGAAAGTAGTTTCTGTAGGGGAAGGCCTCTCTGTTCTCCTGGGTCAGCCTCCTTGTGTGCTATGGCACTCTCTGTGTCCAGGTATAGAGGTCTTGTACCCTGCTCTTGCTGGCAGCATACAGTCCTTCTGTGTGGATCAAGACATCTTATTTTCCTTAGTTCAACCCAGGTGTGGGCTAAGGAATCTCTCTCCTGTTAGAAACTATTGGTCAGGTGGAGTCTGGTTGATTGCCTGCTGCACTTAACCAGATCCCTGCTGGATTTTAGAGAGAGTTTCTTCAACAGGGATAAGTCCCTGTTCCAGTAATGAATAATGTTAAACAATGAAATATACATAAAAACAATAAAAGTGAAAAGAAGAAATAAAATAAATATATTGAGGGGGTGAATATAACAATGATATATTTCTAGTGTTAGGCAAAACTGAGAAAATTATACATTTATTTGATGAACCCCTGCTATTTTTATTTGAAGATAAATATATTATCAGAAAAGTATTAAGAATTCTGTATCTTGTCCTAGACAATTGATTTGTTTTGAACTACTGTACTTAATCGTGTATGATCATGTATTTGTTTAAGTGGATGGGGATGTTTTATTAAGGAAATAAAGTGTATAAAGCCATATTTGTTATTTCTGGTCTGGATTAATATATTTAAAATCTCAATTCTCACTGTATAATATAATTTAGATATAGAACACGTCCTCCTAAAAATAAAAGGAATCGGCACTCCAGAGGTCTTCATACAAAAAAAGAAGATTTTAAGCCACATAGATCTATGTGCATTAAAACCTCTTTTTCTGTATGAAGACCTCTGGATTGCCGGTTCCTTTTATTTTTAGGAGGACGTGGTATATATTATAGGTCTCCCCAGCGGGGGATGATCGCTGTGCACGTGAGGCAGTTGCATAAATCCGGTGAGTGCACTTATTTCTTTCTCCCAATATAATTTGGGGACATTTGACTGCAAACAGATTGTGCAAGGAAAAGTATTTACATATTCATTGCATTTAAATGGAGCATGGGAGAGGCACTAGACCTTGCAGATGTGATCTATAATAGCTCATTTCATCACTGCAGCACATGTATGACTAAAAAGTATAGGGTTATGCATCGCACTCTTACAAAAGCTGGAAAACTAATGCAGAGCTGAGATAAAGATATCTCCATATTTGCCAAAGGATAAAACTCCATTGCTTTCAGAGAGTCTTTGAGAGATATGTACTGCAAACTGAAGCAGTGCTACAAAACTGGGCCAAATTGCATCATATTGACTCTGTGTTATACTGCAGCAATGGCCCTTATTACAAGATTTGGTTCGGCGATGTTGCGCAAAAAGTCCCACTGGCTTTAATGGGACTTTCTTTGCGATAGCCCCAAATCTGAGCTTCTACAGTTTACAAAATAAGGGTCAATGTACGATGCAGCAAAATTTACAGTCTTCGATTCTGTGACAAGGTGCGAGATTACAGTCTTGTGAACGCTTTGTTCACTGCAGCTTGTCCGCGGGTCGAACACATGCCGGCTATGGACGGCCAGCAGAATTATTTATGGGGTTATCTATGTAATTACAATTCAGTATGTGCCAGGGAGATGGCGAACTTAATATCTGCATTCGTTTTGCAGCTGGAAAAGTGTTATTACTGATTACTGTAGAGCAGAAGTGCTCAAATTGGGGGGCGCAAGATTTTCCAGGGACGGCCCAGCGGTTACAGAGGCCCCTCGCTCTTCCCCAAGGCATTTAAATGAAATGCTGGGGGATCGCATGAGGCCTCTGCAACTTCCCTTGTCTTCGGCAACGCAATGTCATGTGACCCCGCAGTGTCATTTGACGACGGAGACAAGGCAAGGAGGTGGGCACGAGCAGGGGGGGGGGAGAGCAGGCACGTGGGCGCAGACTGTAAAGATTGTGCATCCCTGCTGTAAAGTACCAGTGTTTTGCCCAAACGTTGCTCCATTTGTGCCAGTTTTAGGAAGTAGTATTAGAGGTGTTAAGTCTGCACAATATTATAATGAGATGTATCCAGATGTGCATCTAACTAGTGCGATTTTCCTTTCTCTCTACATAAAGTAAATCTGCCGAGTCTGGGGTGTCATTAATATATTTTTGCACCAATGTAAGAAGCAAGTCTAACAAACTACTGTATATAACCATGTACCTGGTACAATAGATACACGTGAAAAATGTTGTTCAATGCTTTAGAGCAAATTGCATTCACGTGATATATATTCCTGTAGGCGGACGCTCACAGAGGTATGCAAGGGAGACTGATTATAGTGAAATTAAATAAGCCTTTTATTGCACCTTTTCCTTAACATCAGGAAACCATCCAAACAAGGGGTAAACAAAGCTTCTATTCACTTGGTAGTATTTCTAGTGAAATACTATGCGGTTCACAACTCCCTTAGATAAGCATGTCTCCCAGCCCCAAACATATAGCATGAAATAAGCAGATATAGAAAGTCTCATAAATGAAAGTCTTATCTGTTCCTTGTGGTTTGGAGGGAAAATCTTCTCTGTCCCTGGTTGCTACCTTTTCTTCAGGGTTTGTCAGCATTCAGGTTTAGAAGTTTCCCCTGTGTCTTGAAAGCAGCTCTGCTGTTTCTTCTGGCAGGGCTCAAGACAAGTGTCTCCAAGTTCAGCTCAGGTGTGAGCTAAGGAGTCCCACTTCCTGTCTCAAAAGACAGGCTTTTCTAAGCAATCTAATCAGGCAGGTGGTGTTTGTTAATTGACTACCAGCAGTTAACCACCACACTGCTGGATTAGAGGCACATTACCTGAACAGGGATAACTCCCCTGTTACAATTCCCCCATATGTCAAGCACATTTTTATCCAAGTTAACCCCTTTGGTACAACGCACAGCTTTCCACTATGTTGCAGGCTCTATGGAAGTAAAGCGGCTTTCAGTGCAGTCCAACTTAGCAATATATATTAGAGGTGCAGGGAAATAGTGCAGGGAAACGTGAAAGCAATTAGGCTGCGTCAATAGTGACCGTGCGCTCATGTCCGTGCGCGAGACGTCACCCGCATTTTTAGCGGGAGCATTTCGTGCCTAGGCTAGACACGATGGGGAGGTATATCTGCAAGGCGTGGCCGTGACGTAACGGAGCTGATTCGCCCTCATTGGGAGAACCGCTCACGTGACCTGGCCTTCACGCCATGGAATCAACTTGAACTGATTGCCGCGCACCGCGCACTCCTTCGCACTGTCGCACGTGCAGTCTATAGCTGCAATAATTGCCCTAAGGCATTTTGATCGCACAGTGTATGCACTCCTCCATGCCGTCTCCCCAACCATGGCCGCAGCCTAAGGCGCAATGCCTTATTTGTCATTTTGAAAGTTTATTTAAGATATGTTGTAGAGTTTTTTAAATTCCGGTCCAAATGTTAAATAGAGCAGTATGACTATTTGAAACGTACTGCCCTGCTTGGCATTAAGGTCTTTATTTGGTAAAGCGGGGCTGTGCCATAAGGAACCTTATAGCCCATTCAAGTTTTGGACCACTTAGTATTTATTGGCCCAATATGTTCTTCTAAGGTTTGAGTGATTTTCCTGGCTGTATCATCAACAACCCGCATGGTTTAAAATTCTGCAAATTAACCATGCCATTATACAATTATCTGGTTCTGAACTGTCTGAGTAAGTCAGTGAATTCATGAAATCCTCTGGTAAATCTCATATATAAAATATTAAATGTACTGTATACCTAACACACTAGTGACAGTTACATCTTGAAATTTTGACATTTATTTATTTATTTATTACCAACAAATAAGAAATAGAATTCAAAATATTTATATAGTTGTTAGATTTGACATTAAAAAGGCATCAATGTTCTAGATTTCATATACTGTATAATTGGAACTAGTTTACCTTGCTGCCAGATAACACGGAATCTCAAGCTGGGTCTTCAATGACAAACTTCCTGCAGTACCTTGACTGTATGCTTATAACATGGAGTACTGCATCCATGGATGGCTGGGGCCTATATGGCCATATTTATGAAGTGGCACTAGGCTTTAAGACACCTTACAGCAAATTAAGTGAATGGGAGGTAAGGTGCCTTACGGCTTTGCACTGCTTAGCAAACATGGCCTAATGTGTCACTGTGCCCAATAGCTCATTCTACATCTTTAGAATTTAGCCTTAATGGGACTATTTTAACTTCAGCAAGCACGTTTTTCATATTCATTTTCTCCCCTAGGTCTAGAGATGGCATGGGTGCACAGGCCTCCCGAAAGAGCCAATAGTGGTGAAACCTTTGATGTGACCTACTCTGTATTTGCCTCTGATGAGTTTTATCACTATGCAGTAGCACATGGGATCCTTTTTCACAGGTAGGCGTGTCCCTCAGCATTTATATTCAACATTATGATGGCCAAGTAGCTGTTAAGTGTGCTTGTACTTGACAAATATTTTGTAGTGACAAGTGGATTCAATGTATTCAGTTCTCATAATAAAATATTTCCTTACGATACCTGTTATTACAAATCAACAAATCATGTTTTTTTCCCCCAGAATTTTATTGTGTTTGTCCTCATTATTGTTTGTATATTAATAAAAGTGTCTTTTGATATTTTTACACACAACTGTGAGTGCCCCCATTTGGTTGGGTTTCAGGCATTCCTTCTATTACATACTCCTGTGGAGCACCGCCCGATAGGCTGATAGTCCATCTGCCTGTTAGTGCTGATCTACTTCATTTTTGGTAGTAGTGCTTTTACCTCCCCCTACCCCCCCCCACCCCCCATCTTTCCTGTTATGGCAAATGTCACTAACATCTACAGGTATTAGATCATCCTCACTAAATAATTAAGGAGATCTTAACGGGCTTACTTACATTACTTTGATGGTTGTGTTATACAGCAAATATATCTAGAGGAATTAGAAGCGACTAAAAAATATTACTCACTGCAAAATGGCAAACAAAAACTAAAGAGTAACAGTATACTAACAAGGTAATCACCAAACACCAGGGATCAAGTAAAAATGCTACAGTACAACTAAGCTAGGCCCTTATTTTCTGCATGAGTCTGGCAAATGTTATAATTTTTGTACAGGTTCATGGCCACATTCAACAATTTTCCTCTGCGCACGCAGTGTTCTTTCTTGTTAAACCCTATTCACACTTCTACAGTAAGTGCTAAGTAAATAGTATAAAATCAATTAATATAGCGAGGCATTATATAATGGAATGGGCACACAAACAATTAATTTCTATTCATGATTTAGCGATGCTGCGTCTGCAAAAAGGTTTTGTGAGCAACAAGAGTGCCCATCCAACTGGAAAGATACAAATGGCCAGAATTGCTGTGTTCACCATGCTAATATCCACTCGTGCCCTCTGTCCTTCATGGTAAGTAGATGTGGCTTATCATTTAATGCTGCCAGAGAGACAATAACAGAGAGGCACATACCAAACATCTTGTTTTATTTAAGACGTGTCTATTCTGATCGCAATTCTTACAGTCATAACATCAAAGCATAGAGATGGAAAATGTGTGAAGAGACATTCTAATGAAGAGCAAGCACAAAAGGTGGAGAAATGATAAATCATCAACTGGATTTATGATCATTTAAATTACGTTTTAGCACAGATATATAGATATAATAGACTGACGAGAGGACAAAGAGAGAGTGGAGAAAGAACAAATAGGAACAAGATAGCCAGAAATGGCACACAAGTCAATGGGGTATTTATTATCTATTTTCAATATCAGGCACTGGCAGGTGCAGTGTAGGATAAAGAGTATTTGTATAAAGAGCAAACGAGCATTTTCTTGAGGAAAAGCAATCAAAGGTGCATTTGCACAAAGCTGGCCAAATATAAATGTTGCTTCCTTCAGAAAATGCAACTGTTCTAAAATCCCCAAAGTTTTAGATGTATTTTATTTGAATTATTACAAATAGTTTTTCTTAGAGTCCTCTGAATGTGGGAGTGTTTACCAATCAATGATTTTCTCTAGCCTTAGCACCAGGGTCGCAAACAGAAATCGTTGGATCCAGGACACATTTAAGGAGCAGGGTCCCACACATCATGGCGCAACCATCGTGTATAAGCCTGGGAGGGACGTAACGAATGTTAAGGAGGACCATACAAGCTATGGGCCTAGGGAGGTGGAGGGGGAGGGGGAGTGAGACAACCTATAGGCCTGTGGAAGGGGGAGGAGACAAGCTATGCACCTGTGGAAGGGGGGAGGAGACAAGCTATGCACCTGTGGAAGGGGGGGAGGAGACAAGCTATGCACCTGTGGAAGGGGGTGGGGAGGAGACAAGCTATGCACCTGTGGAAGGGGGAGGAGACAAGATATGCACCTGTGGAAGGGGGGGAGGAGACAAGCTATGCACCTGTGGAGGGGGGGGGGAGATAAGCTATGAACCTGTGAAGGGGGGAGATAAGCTATGCACCTGTGGAGTGGGGAGATAAGCTATGAACCTGTGGAAGGGGGAGGGAGGAGACAAGCTATGCACCTGTGGAGGGGGGGGGGGAGATAAGCTATGAACCTGTGAAGGGGGGAGATAAGCTATGCACCTGTGGAGGGGGGGGCTGGTAGATAAGCTATGCACCTGTGGAGGGGGGGAAATAAGCTATGGGCCTGGGAGAGAGTCTTGCTACATCTCTAGGTGTCACATTTTGGTTAAAAAAGGCATAAATTACCCAGATAACCAAATGACTGCTATTGGTACATTTTAATCCTAGGGGAGATTGTCCCTTTAAAATGAAATGAGCTTGTAGCCACCAGAAGGATAGTTCACACCGTTTGAAGAAACGTTTCGTATTGGTATTATAAAATAAATTCAAGTATCCAGAAGCTGAAATTGGTCCTTTGTAAGACTGGAGGGACACATTTTGAGATTCATAAGGCAAGGTAACAACTTCCATTTGGATCAGGCTAGCCACTCTGACAAAGCAGTTAGCCCAATCAAGCAAGTGCCCATTATGTAGCTGTTACATGATAAGGACATCTAACGTGCCAGGGCCCATGCTGTAGCAGGTAAGTCATAAGGGCTCTCTATAGATTAATGACTGTATATAGTAAGAGACAAATCTACTTACATATAATAGAAATGCCTATAAAAAGCTGTTGTCGAAATGTGTTGACACCAGAAGGTATCGAGAATCACAACTTTTTATTCACAAACACTTGTTCACTTTTTATTTGTAGCATAAATATTGTACAAACGTTACTAAAATGGTGCCCACATAGCTTTACAACATTATTTTACGTGTTTAGGATTTGTTCAATTCAAATTCAGTGTCAATAGTTTCCTAAAGTATTTCAGCCACTGACCAACATGAATATATCTAGTTTATCGCTAAGGGGCACACAACATAACCCTGGATCTGTATTCTTAAGGAGACATTAAAAAAATGATGGTGGGTAAAAAAAAATGTGACAAAAACCATGCACCATACAGAGTACAGGAAATAAAAATATCACTTGTGGATACATTAGCATGTCTCATACAGGTCTGCAACCCTGCTTTTCCCCATTATCGCTTAGCAAACAGTGCTTCCACTGCAGCCAGGGGTTCATTACCCAGAATCCCTAGCTGCAGTGGCAGCATTGTATGCTAAGAGATAATGGGGAAAGACAGGGTTCCAGACGTGTCTGAGACATGCTAATGTATTTGCTATTCTTAAGGACAAATTGAAAGTAGGGCACTGAAGAAATTCATAACACTGCTCTTAGTAATATTTGTATTTTAAATTTTTTAATCTAGTTTGATAAATTAAGGCTTGAAAATATAAACGGTTCCATTCATATGAAGTGGTCCATTCAAAAGTCTAACAAATCCACACCACGTGAAAAGTAAAAAAATTGGCTTGCTTCTGCACTTAATATAAGCATCATGTTTAACAATCGCCTTAGATTTGATGCACAAGGTTAGCCAGAAGCGTTTGTGCCAAGTCAGCGATTTTTAACGCACAGGACCTTAGAAAAATTGACAGGCACATCATTTTATTCAGCCCCTGGGTGTTTAGTTAATGCTCCAAAGAGTTCCTGGGATGTTTTTTTATGCAGTAACTTTTTTTCATGTTTCAGAAAGTTAGTACAGTATCAAGATGCCCTTGAAGTAAAATATTCATGGATGGTGGTTTGTTTTTTTGCAGAAGATGCATGTATTTGTAACGCTTTTACAAATGTTCAATATTTGCCACGTTTATGAACTTTTGCAAAGGGTAAACCCATGTCTACAAACTAATTCTTCTAATAACTACTGTACTTCCGAGGCCCTTATTCTTAAAGGTGTGATATCTCCAATTCAGCGCTAACACACAAAGCCCCATTGAAGTCAATGGTGACGCTGGCACACATGATGCAGAGGTGAAGATGACCTTATATCTTTGGAGAGACATGTTCTAGATGCCGTAATACTGAGCATCAGTTGTGCAGCAGAAGGTTTAATTGCATAACTCTTTAATTAGCAACCAGTATGTGGGATATTTTTTAAATTGCATGACTTTAAGCTTCATTTGATTTGTTTAATGAAGGGTAAAGGTGGAATTTGTGGTCCTTGGATACCAGATGATGGTCAGATATTCACTCATACCTTATCCACTGCTGGCAAAATGACACAAGGGAACTGGACTGCCAAGGTAAGGTGCTACACATCGCTTGTTTGCACTTTTTTATACATATTTATTTTTATTGGTTTCAAACAGAGTTTTACAATACTGATTTTCCACTGGTGATGGGATCTCATTCCTTATTCTTTTTAAGTGAATACAGTATGTGGTATCTAATAAAACTTCATCGCCCAGACAGTGAAAAGGACAGTCTCACATAGCATGCAATTTTTTTAAATAACTTATGGCAGTGATTGGCTTTTATAGTAAAATTCAATCAACCCTAAAATTTTAAGTTAACTTGTTTGCATCGTTTGAAAAATGGAAAAGATTTGCTTTTCAATGAATTCACTGATATGGATGCTTATCAGACCAATAGTGTCATATACTTTTATCATTTTTGCTAATAAGCCGTGTCGTCATTCCCTTCCTCTTTGCCCGCGTGACGAAAACATTTACACTTGAGAGATACCAGCACCCCCAACGGAGGTCTGCATCTCGGGAAGCAGGGGTCCCTAGAGCTGTAAAAAATACACGGTTCAACTCCAGAGACCCCCTTCTTCAAACTTACTACAAATAAACAACAACAGAAGAAAATTAGCACTTGGACTGAACCTTTAAGATCAGCTATGCCTTTTGTATCACATTATGGAGTTCCATTTCCAATACTCTCTTTCGTAACTGACAAGTAGCCCTACCTACATAGATAATGTTGCAGGGACATTTTATTAGATAGACGATGTTGGTGCTCCTATAATTTATACAATCGTAATAAAAAAATTTACTCTGTATATTTGCCCGTGTATTTCAATAAAGTCGCCTTCTAGAATATATTGTCAGATATTACATCTGGCAAACTGAACGTTACTGATCGGCTTTACTGTCTAGCCAGCAACCCTACCTCTTCATTGTGAATTGACTGTTATCAACTAGCCTGTAAGAATTATCCTGAGTGGAGCATCAGAAGTAATTTTTAATATGGGGTCATTTTTTTTATATTCCTCAAATTTTGTTGTATATAAGTAGGTTCTTTAATTGTTTGGGACAGAGACAAGTAGTCTAAAAGAAAATCTAACCTTTATTTGGGGACTTCACTAAAGCAATAATACTGTGCCCACTAAAATCCTATTGTTTTCAATGAGAATGTTTATCATTTTGGTGCAGTTTATTTGACTCACTTTTGTAGTTGGAAAACTTTGGTAAATAGACCCCAAGGGCAGGATATATGGAAAAGCTGTTTGTAGATATATGTTGCTTATGATTTTGTTTGTTTTTCTCTTGGTTCTATGTGTGTAATGCTTAGTTGTGTATTATTCCTACAGTGCTGGGGGGAGGCTGAGACTAATTGATTTGCCCCTCTGGAACTGTAAGGGGGACAGTTTACTGGGAGTCTTTACCTTGTTTTAATGAACATGCATCACCTTTAATTGTATTTTTTACCACCAGGTTGTCTTATCTCACGTTGGTGTTACTTCCCTCATTGCTCACATCAGAGTTGGCAAAATGCAAGTGGCACTTGAAGCTAAAACCCTGGTATTACCTGCAGTAGGTACAGTACAATTTAATCTGTCACTCTCTCTGTGTTTCCCTCTCTCTCTCTCCACAGTGTGTGTGTGTGTGTGTGTGTGTGTGTGTGTGTGTGTGTGTGTGTGTGTGTGTGTGTGTGTGTGTGTGTGTGTGTGTGTGTGTGTGTGTGTGTGTGTGTGTGTGTGTGTGTGTGTGTGTGTGTATTTTTGTGCTTGTTATGCGTTACCTATACAGTACTGTGTAGTTAGCCAAATCTATTAAAAAAATGAAAGAATTAAGTTATGTAAATGCTAAGGACGGGCACAGTTAGGGTTTCAAAACCCGAACTTTACAATTTTTACACTTGATTTGAATTAAGAGTCTAGCAGTTCGGTAATTCAATGTTAGAGTCCAAGTTCTTTCCCCCCCCCCCCTGAACCGGAGCAAAATTCAAGCCAAAAAAGACACGTGTGCTCAGATTCCTTTTTATTTCTTTTTGGGGGGTTGGGGGAGGGTCGTGTTTTCTTTTCAAAATAGTGGTCAACCTTTAAAAAAAACCCTGTACGTTTTTGTTAAAAAGGTTAATTATAAAAACATTTGACTAAAATTCGGAAATCCAAATCAAAAACAGCTTTAGTTTGAGGGTATTCACATCCAAATTGGAGGAAGGGTTTAGGAATTTTATCTCTTTAATATGTAGCCCCCTCTTTTTCAAGGGACCAAAAGTAATTGGACAATTGACTCAAAAGTTGTTTCATGGACAGGTGTGGGCTATTCCTTCGTTATTTCATCATCAATTAAGCAGGTAAAAGGTCTGGAGTTGATTTCAGGTGTGGCATTCGCATTTGGAAGCTGTTGCTGTGAACCCACAACATGCGGTCAAAGGTGCTCTCAATGCAAGTGAAACAGGGCATCCTTAGGCTGCAAAAAAAAGAAAATCCATGCGAGAGATAGCAGGAACATTAGGAGTGGCCAAATCAACAGTTTGGTACATTCTGAGAAAAAAGAACGCACTGGTGAGCTCTGCAACACAAAAAGGCCTGGACGTCCATGGAAGACAACAGTGGTGGATGATCATAGGATCCTTTCCATGGTAAAGAAAAACCTCTTCACAACATCCAGCCAAGTGAAGAACGCTCTCCAGGAGGTAGGCATATCATTATCCAAATCTACCATAAAAAGAAGACATCACGAGAGCAAATACAGAGGGTTAACCACAAGGTGCAAACCATTCATAAGCCTCAAGAATAGAAAGGCCAGATTAGACTTTGCAAAACAATATCTAAAAAAGCCAACCCAGTTCTGGAACAACATTCTTTGGACAGATGAAACTAAGATCAACCTGTACCAGATTGATGGGAAGAAAAAAGTATGGAGAAGTCTTGGAACGGTTCATGATGTGAAGTATACCACATCATCTGTAAAACATTTTGGAGGCAGTGTGATGACATGGGCATGCATGGCTTACAATGGCACTGGGTCACTAGTGTTTATTGATGATGTGACAGAAGCAGCTGGATGAATTCTGAAGTGTATACGGATATATTGTCTGCTCAGATTCAGCCAAATTAAGCGAAGTTGATTGAATGGCGCTTCACTTTACAGATGTACAATGACCCAAAACATACTGCGAAAGCAAGCCAGGAGTTTTTTAAGGAAAAGAAGTGGAATATTCTGCAATGGCCGAGTGTCACGCTGCGCTCACCACAAACAGGACGGAAGACCGCGGGGCTGAGGTGGGGTTGTATAGGCACCGACCCACAACCACGCAGTCCTGTCCGGAATGCGTAGTCCTGGTTGTACCGCGTCGTA